>NC_064616.1:778754120-779058428 GCF_023898315.1 Schistocerca nitens
TCTGCTAATTCCCGTCGTGCGGTCATAATCACGTCGGAAACCTCTTCACATGAATCACCTGAGTACAAATGACAGCTCCGCCAATGCACTGCCATTTTTTACCTTGTGTATGCGATACTACCGCCATCTGTATATGTGCACATCGCTACTCCTTGACTTTTCTCACTTCATTGTAACTGTAGCGGCAACTGACGGATTGTTGTTGCAAGGACGGAAGAAAAGAAAGTAATAAGATTAGCGTTTAACATCCGGCCGACAAGTTCATTGGAGACGGAGCACAAGCTCGGATTTACGAATACTTGGGAGATGTTTATACTGTCGATATTATACTATTAACGACAATGGCTAAAACAATTACACTTAACATTACAGTATCAGTTGCAAAGCGATTTAGAAAAGATTGCTGTATGGTGTGGCAGGTGGCAGTTGACGCTAAATAACGAAAAGTGTGAGGTGATCCACATGAGTTCCAAAAGAAATCCGTTGGAATTCGATTACTCGATAAATAGTACAATTCTCAAGGCTGTTAATTCAACTAAGTACCTGGGTGTTAAAATTACGAACAACTTCAGTTGGAAGGACCACATAGATAATATTGTGGGGAAGGCGAGCCAAAGGTTGCGTTTCATTGGCAGGACACTTAGAAGATGCAACAAGTCCACTAAAGAGACAGCTTACACTACACTCGTTCGTCCTCTGTTAGAATATTGCTGCGCAGTGTGGGATCCTTACCTGGTGGGATTGACGGAGGACATCGAAAGGGTGCAAAAAAATGGCAGCTCGTTTTGTATTATCACGTAATAGGGGAGAGAGTGTGGCAGATATGATACGCGAGTTGGGATGGAAGACATTAAAGCAAAGACGTTTTTCGTCGCGGCGAGATCTATTTACGAAATTTCAGTCACCAACTTTCTCTTCCGAATGCGAAAATATTTTGTTGAGCCCAACCTACATAGGTAGGAATGATCATCAAAATAAAATAAGAGAAATCAGAGCTCGAACAGAAAGATTTAGGTGTTCGTTTTTCCCGCGCGCTGTTCAGGATTGGAATGGTAGAGAGATAGTATGATTGTGGTTCGATGAACCCTCTGCCAAGCACTTAAATGTGAATTGCAGAGTAATCATGTAGATGTAGATGTATGGAAGGAAATTGGCCTTACCCTTTCAAAGGAACCACGCCGTAAGCGATTTAAGAAAATCACATAAAACCTAAATTTGAATGGCTGGTCGGAGATTTGAGCCATCGACCTCCTAATGTGGCTGGAGAGAGAACAAGAAACGGGAATTCGTCTACAATTTACGAATACTTGGGAGATGTTTATACTGTCGATATTATACTATTAATGACAATGGCAAAAACAATTACACTTAAAATACTAACACGGGATACCATTCTCTTGCTCAGAGCGGACGCCGCCAGTGGACAGCGAGGAGAGAAGGAATCGTTTGAAAATGAGAAGACGTAAATAGTCTTCACGGGTTTGCCGCCGAATCACGTTGTGCAAATTCCACAATATTTCCTCGGAGCAACTGTCCGACATCTTCAGGTGGTTCAGCCTTGCCAAATACCTCACATCACTATTGGGACCTCTCGTAGGCAAGTGCGACCATCACATTCGAAACTCTGAAGATTTCATAGGTCGCCTGAAAACGCTTAGATTGCAATCATCGGATCTGTTAGTAAGTTTCGATCTTGTGTCTTCATTTATAAAGGTACCCTTGCAGGACTCTTACGAGCTCATTAGCAACAAGTTTGAGGAGAACATAGTAGCATTATTCAAACACGTGCTTACTTCAACATACTTCTTATTTCAAGACCAATATTTTGAACAAGTGGACGGTGTCGCCATGGGAAGCCCTCTGTCTCCTGTGGTGGCCAATTATTTTATGGAGGACTTTGAAGAAAAAGCACTACAATCAGCCACTCTCAAACTCTCTTGTTTCCTACGGTATGTGGATGATACATTTGTGGTGTGGCCACATGGACTTGAGACTCTACCGACGTTTCTTCAGAATCTGAATTCGCTCCATCCGAATATAAACTTCACAATAGAGGGTACTTTACCTTTTCTTGATGTCTTGGTACGAAGGAAAGCAGATGGAACCTTGGGACACAGCGTCTACCTCAAGCCAACGCATACAGATCTATATTTGCAGGCCACAAGCTGCCATCATCCTGCACAATGCGGTAGTGCATTACGTACGTTAGTTCATAGAGCACATGTGGTGTCTGATCCTGAGAGCCTGTCGAGTGAAATACAACATTTGAAGACAATGTTCCGACAAAACGGTTATTCTGAGAGACAGATACGTAATGCATTCAGGCCCAGGCGAGTTCAATCTATGGAGCAGAATGAAGATACGAAGTCACCAACCACTTTTGCCTTTTTGCCGAATTTTGGTGCCATGTCGTCAAGAATCGGAATTAAGTGTGTTTTTCAACCATGTGCAAAACCGAAAAACCCGTTGGGTTCGGTTAAGGATGACCTTGGACTGAGGAAATGTGGTGTGTACAAGATTTCTTGTCAGTGTGGGGCAGCGTATATAGGCCAGACATGCCGCACAGTACAAGAACGCCGCGATGAACACCAGCGTCATACACGCCTTCGTCAACCGGAAAAGTCGGCAATTGCGGAACACTGCCTGAATACAGGACATCGTATGATTTATGAAAAGACGGAAGTTTTATCGCCGGCACCATCTTTCTGGGACTGCGTCATTAAGGAAGCAATACATATCTGTACAGCCGATAATCTTATCAACAAGGATACGGGATTTCAACTGGGCACAGCCTGGAACCCTGCATTGGTTGCTATTAAATCACGACGCGAAAATCAAGGTTCTTCGATAACAGGCTCGTCATAACACTGGCCTAGTACGGCCGTTGGTGAGTAACGTCTGGCCGCACTGTTGACAAACGCAGCGTACAGCGCAGGGGCGGAGAGCCGCTCTGCGATTTTCGCCAGAGGGAGTTTGAATATGGCAAATCACTGCGCACGTGCGATTTTCGCGGCTGCGCATTCTTCGCGCGCGTGTTCTAAAAAACGGGGCGTCGATGTGCGGATACCGTCAGTCGTACCTAGGAAGGAGGAAGGTTGAACCACCTGAAGATGTCGATCAGTTGCTCCGAGGAAATGGTTCAAATGGCTCTGAGCACTATGGGACTTAACTTCTAAGGTCATCAGTCCCCTAGAACTTAGAACAACTTAAACCTAACTAACCTAAGGACATCACACACAGCCATGCCCGAGGCAGGATTCGAACCTGCGACCGTAGCGGCCGCGCGGTTCCAGACTGTAGCGCCTTTAACCGCTTGGCCACCACGGCCGGCTCCGAGGAAATATTGTGGAATTTGCACGACGTGATACGGCGGCAAACCCGTGAAGACTATTTACAAGACATCCGCTGGGAAAGCTCGAAGAGTCACATGAGAAGACGTGCCAGTAGGAATGTAAAGAAATGTAGGAAGATATTTCTGTTTGGCAAATGCAACAAGAAATAGATTTCACATTACTTGAACGCTCAGAATCAAAAGTTCACCTTTGAGACTAAAATTATTGAATATACAGATGCATTAAAAACATACTCCAAAAGCAAAGCAACATTCCCCGCAGATTTGAAAGCAATTAAAGGCCTGTAGACAAACAAAAACTAAACGAAGTCATAATGAGCGAAAGAAGAGTCATTAGTGTTGCATTGAACGAATCCAATGAAAAATTCTGTCAACCGATCTGAAAGTAATTCCTAAGAAGTTTTAGTCTTGTTTTAAGTCGGTAAACGGATCGAAGTCATCTACCCGGGTACTCAATCATCAGACTGGCATCGAAACGGAGTATGATAAAGAGAAGACCGAAATACCGAATTCTGTTTTCCGAAATTGTTTTACAAAGCAATATCTTACTATGTTTCTTCTTTCAATCATCACACGAACGCCAAAATGACATATATCGAGATAAGTGATCGTGCTATACAAAACCAGATAAAATCGTTCGACAGAGCGTTTATCGCTTAATGAACAAAATACGAGTGCACGAAATATCAGACCAACTTCGTGAATGGACTGAAGAGTTGTTACCAAGCAACACACACTGGAGAACACTTATCTGCTCTTTCGTTATCCAATGCTCCTCGAGTCGATATGGCGATAGCAGAGCAACAAAGACGTCGTTAATGGAAGAGAAGTCTTCAGACGTAAATGTAGTTTCGATCTTACATCAGGAGAGTGTTACAAGACAATTACTGATAACAACATTTACTGGGCGGGGCAAATAAAAGATCAAAAGGATACAAAGAAACACAGGAGAAGAAAGGAAATACAGTACTAACCTGACTGTAGTAGATGTTGAAAGTGACCACCATTCATCTCTTGGCACTTTTGTGCCCTAGTCACCAAGTTGCTGACGGCGGATCGAAGCTGGACTACTGGAATTGCTGCAATCTCATCCGAAATGTTCTGCTGCAATTCTTGAAGACTGTGAGGGTTGTTGCGATACACCTTAGTCTTGAGGACTCCCCGCACAAAGTAATCGCACACTGACAGATCAAGTGACCTGGGTGGCCAGCTAGGGTCACGACCAGATCAACCTCTGCTAACAAGTCTGTCATGCGTGAATACTCCAAGGTTCGGCTGGCTGTATGGGCAGTTGTTCCATCCTGTTGGAAGTAACTGTAGGTTTTTTGATCCTCTGTTAATGCTGCCACAAATAGTTTCAAAATGTTGGCAATGTAATGCGCCGAAGTCAGCGTCTGATGAAAGAAGGTGGGACCAATAATGCGGCGTGCAGACACTGCACATCAAAACACAACTTTGTGATCGTGTGCAATGGTGTTTCGTGGGAGTTATGCGGATTCTTCGCTGCCCAGAACCTGTGACTCTGTGAGTTGACATAACCACTGATGTGAAACCAGGCTCCAACAGACATAAGGAACAGATCCGTGTCCAAGCCATTCATTGTTACGTCAAAGAACAGCCACTCACAAAACTGGATGCGCTGAGGAGCATCTGCTGGTTTTAATGCATGAACAACAGACACTCGGTAGCGATGCGTGTGCAGGTCCGGGTGGAGTATTCGTCCGCAATCGACGTGAAATGCCAGTCTCTTGCGAAAGGCGTCGGGTTGATTTGGTAGAACTCGGAAGCATTTTCTGGTGAACTGCAACCACATTTTCTGGTGTGCGGGCACGTTTCGGAATGGTGACTTGTCCAAGCAGATCATGTCTGACGCCATTTTCGGACTAAGCTTTGGCAGGCACTCTTCGCTGGCACTTTCACACCATTAAACTTTGCACCAAACAGCGGACCACACCGTTTCACGACTTAGTTGTCACGTAACTTTCCATAACGAACAGCCGCTGCTCCACTGTGAGTACCATTGTCCCCTTTGCACTGCTCCACTCACACTGGCAGCCCGCACTACACTTTGAACCGGCGTGGATCACGTGACGGGCGTTCACGTGGTGTGCGCGTCACAGGGTGTGGCTGTATGCCTACATTCAAGTCCAATCGTATCCACTCGTTGGGGCCACTTTTATTTGGCCCACCCTGTATAAATGACGTAGTGGATAACACAGGGAGCCCAATTAGGACGTCTATGGATACTCCTCTTGCATATAGAATACTTGCAATGCTAGAAAATTGTTATGCAATGTAGGAAGACCAGCAGAGGATCTACGCTTCATGCAGAGTTTGAAAACTGAACCCCAGAATAAATAAATGTAACTTTCTGTGCATAAATATGCAAAAAGACACGCAATTTTTATTCCACAATAGTCGCAAAATTGCCGGAAACAGTTACATCAATTACATCTCGGGGATTATGCGTACAGAGCTATTTAAAATGGAATGATAGCATAAAGCTAATTATAGGCAAGCCAGATGGCAAACTGAGATTAGTTGCAAGAATTCTCAGGAAGTTTACTCCAGTTTACTCCAGCTCACAACTCTCGTCCTAGAGCGTGGTGTAATTTATGGACGACCCCTCACATTTAATGTTAATTTAATGTTTAATGTCTATTTCTAGTGAAAATTCTATATAGTATTATGTACTGCACCAGAGGCTAAAGAATTTTTAGAACTGTAAATTAGGCTGTCACTGAACACTAAACAGAATTTATGTATATTTTCAAAATATTTTATTTTCTTGAGATTTAATTTCTCCACAGAAATTCCGCAAGATTGTGAAGGGGAAGAGTTGGCAGCATACTTCCAAGATGACGTGGAATTCCTTAACAGTAGTTTAATTTGAGCACATAAAAGATCAGATAACTATCTGAGATAACTATTAGTCAGAACTGTGTATTAAAGTGTATACTCAATTGCACATTGAGATGCGACGATCATTCTGTATTGTATCAAGAGATAACAGTTCTAGTGTTCAGCAACAGTAACAAAGACATAGCGACGTTCCTGTGTACATGGGTTATTTCCAATTTCATTGCCCGCATCTCGTGGTCGTGCGGTAGCGTTCTCGCTTCCCACGCCCGGGTTCCCGGGTTCGATTCCCGGCGGGGTCAGGGGTTTTCTCTGCCTCGTGATGGCTGGGTGTTGTGTGATGTCCTTAGGTTAGTTAGGTTTAAGTAGTTCTAAGTTCTAGGGGACTGATGACCATAGATGTTAAGTCCCATAGTGCTCAGAGCCATTTGAACCATTTTCAAATTTAATTATTCTAGGTGGTTCAAATTTTATTAAAGTGAAGTGATATTGCTTATGTGTTGTAGTATCCACTCGACCTTGTCCAGACGTAAATCTAGCCTTGTTACAACACACTATAGTGGCTATGATGATGATTGCTTTTGTGCTCTGATGTATTGTCCCATCTACCATGTACCTCACATGGCGACGACGAGGTTCGCACACTTGGCACGAGTGCATAGCGTACCGCTAGAAACGGCAGAAATAATATTTGTATATTTTTGTGTATCCTATAGAGTTTTTAACAACGTCTGAGCAGATAAAGTGACTGATGCTCACAAGGGAAGGACCTCAGACGCGGCCAACCAGTTCGGCTCATTTTTGATAGGCTGCTTGTGTACGAACGAAAAGGAAGGACTGTAAGATATTGTGGCTCTTTCTGATAAATCAAGAAAAGAAACTTTCACGGCTATCACTTATACACGCATGAAGGTAAACACGCTTCAACGAAGGCGGCGCTAGCCTAGCGACCAAGACACCCGATTCGCTTATTTAACATTTGAATATATTTATTTACCGGGAATTAATTTAATGTGTACCACGTATACGATAACCAGTGCTGAAAGCTGAACATGATTAATGCTACGGATTGTGACTGCGTCTACACGGTTGTTTAATTCCCGATTTTAAAGTTTCTAACTTGGCGATAAACGTCATACGGCAGTCACGTATGTGTCACGTTTGGCGCTATTACTTTTACCGTCGAGTCGGTTGACCCTCGTCGTCTGTAAACTTATTATCATACATAACAGTACTAGTTTCTCCACACCAGGAATACAATATGAGAAAAACCCTGTTGTCAGCAACGTGTGGTTTAAATATTTTCACAAGATATGTTCTGTGAATTACATTTATCAATTTCCCGGACTTGGTAAGGTAATGTAAACATTTTTTAACGAATCGGTTAAACGATTGACTTCTTGTGTAACTGGAGGAGCAAATTTATCACAAGTTTCTCGTAAACACAGGAACACTTTAGGCATCAATTTGCCACACGTGGTAGTGAAATATTGCGCCGTGTACGAATGCACGGTTTTATGTATACTCCCGACTGCGACACAGGTTCGGTTTCCTCGCCTATGAGACAATGTGGGTCGAATGTTCGTCCGATACTCGCACCCTGTCTGGTCGGTGTTGATCACGTAATCACGATTAAAACCGGTAATAACTGACGTAAGCTGTGTGCTGAGAAGTGCTACCAGTTTCTGAAGATCTCCAACGTTTTCTATCTCCGTGTTCGAGAAGAATTTCTTGATGTGTGTTTGATAAATTTTATACTCTAATTTGAAATTCTCTGCCCGAGATAAAGATGCAACAAAATTAAAATCCTTGTTTGTCGTAAACTGAAGCGCTGCACCTACAGCCTACTACTGGAGCATTCTCCATTGTCACATGCTTGTAACGGCGACGACATTCGACAATTCAGTTGAAAGTCCATTTATTTTTTGACTGGTATTTGTCGTATCTTGTCCCTCCTTTAATAACATCTCATTCAGACAATGTTAAATCCTTCTTCCTTTCAGGGCCATTGCTGATCCTGTCCTTTGCAAAGTATGCAGATTCCAATTAGGCGCCGCGCGGCGTAGCCGTTAGGTCTAAGGTGTCTTGTCACGGTTCGTGCGGCTGCCCCCGTCGTAGGTTCGAGTCCTCCCTCGGGCATGGGTGTGTGTGTTGTCCTTAGCTCCAATTTGGCAATTTGGATGTTACTTGGCCAACGTCACCGCTTTTGTTTTAACTGCAAAGTTTATTGTTCCGTAGTTTGACCGTTTACTTTCCCGCTCATAATTCTCATCCAGAAGTGGTGAAGCAGAGCCTGACTGCGACTTGAACGTTCCTGAATCGCCACGAACGATTTCCGTCTCACAAGTTTCGACATATTCTATTTCATCACTTGCAGTTTCGTTGTACAGTTCTTCAACATTAACAGAAGCCATTTCGTTCTGCTGCTCGAAAAGTCGCTCGGCGACAGCCGCTCCAATCAATTTGGAACGTCGAGAAACTGAACTGCCTGTTGCGGGTAACGTATCGATGCTGCTTCTGTGTTGGACTTCTTGAACAAACAAAAACACAGCGTCGGCCACTTCCCACTTAACTTCATCTGTGACAGGCTCGCAAATACTCATTTCGCAGTGCGTCATCCATTATTACAAGTGTGCAACTGCAAAGTTGTGGTAAAAAATATATTACTGCGTAATGCAACATGGGATTTACTAAAAATTACTTGCTACACAAGGCGCATGACATATAGTACTTACGAAAGATGACTGTATTGTTTCTTAAAAAGTATTGTATTCTGTGGAATGCAATAGCAGTTCCTTGGAAGTACGCTCGAAACTTGCGCAGGCTAACCATGGAAAGAAACTCTTTCGTAGTGGAAATCCTCATTCTTCGAAAGTTAATTACCCACAACCAATGACAAGCAGGAAACAAGGGCAACATACGTCGCTTCTTGTATCTACGTGCACTCTGTGCCGCGCCTCGATATAAACAAAACGTCCTGTGGTCAGCTGCTGCGGTTCCTCGTGAAGAATTTACAGCAGTCCGTTTCGAACCTGTTTTCATACAACAAGACTTAGAAGGTTAGTTCTCCGCTATTGAAACTGCATGAGATAATTGATTCACCTACCCTGTTATTATTCCCTGGTGATTTATTTGTCTTATGAACCCTCTAATTCCAACTAATCCAGAAACTGATAAAGAAAAAAAAAATGCAGCATCCGTGTACGAATCGAACTCGGAATCCACGCTCAGGAACGAGGTGTATGGGTCATGCGGCTAGCACCGCTTTCACTGCAGCATGTTTAACTGCATGGGTACGTGAGCGAAAGTCGTAAAAGTTTCTTCTCTTGATTTCTCGGAAAATACGCGTTTTCGGACAACATGCATAATGACGAAAAATGCTCAGTTTAGAATTATCTGTCGACCCTGTTAATTTTGATTTGACTTAGTGTCATGAACTACAGGAGTGGTTATCTCAAAATCGTCGTGCGGAGTGGCCGCGCGGTTAGTGTGCCATGTCACTGACTGCGCGGTCTCTCCCGCCGGCGGTTCGAGTCCTCCCTCAGTAATGGGTGTGTGTGCTGCTCTTAGCATAAGTTAGTTTAAGTAGTGTGTAAGTCTAGGAACGATGACCTCAGCAGTTTGGTCCCATAGGCATTCACACGCATTTGAACATTTATCTCAAAATCCGGGAGGTAGTGAGCCAAAATATCTTACACAAAAAAGCGTTTTTCCATTTTGCATTTCATCGTATGTTCCGATTACCATTATCTAATGAAAACCATGAGAAAGAGTTAAACATAGTCAAACAAATTGCAAGAAATAATAATTACCCGCTGAAATACGTCATGGACATTTATGAGATGGTATCCAAAAAATATAGTAAAGATAATTTAAGTCAGAATGAGACAATCGAAAATAAAAATCAAAAATATATCACTTTGCCTTTCTATGGTCCCATTAGCAATAAAATTGCCAGAGTATTCAAGAAGAGGAATATTAATGTAGGTTTCTCGACGACGAACAGACTAGGCGTGCTTTTAAGGAATAACATTCATGTACGAAATGTCTTACATGAATCAGGTGTTTAAAAACTCATGTGTGCCACGTGTAATGCAGGTTACATACGGCAAACCGGAAGAAAATTAGAAACAAGGTTCCGTGAGCACGTTGCACTTGAGAGGAAAGATATTGCGGAAAAATCGAATTTCGCAGCCCATCTTGTAGCTACTGGTCACACAACTCTAGATTTGACATCACAATTGAAGTTGTTGCACAAGGGTAAAAAAGGACGCTTTCTCGACCTTATGGAAGAGATGGAGATCTTTTGCCATCATAAATCTCCAGATATCGCGCTACTTAACGAGCAAACGATATCGAGAAGCAGACATTTTTTGGAATGCTTCTCTGATTTCCTATGAGAAAAGTCAACAACTTGTTGCTAATTATCACAATTAGCAATTCGTAGTCAGTTGCTTGTTATCCCTTATATACAACGCCTCAGTCATAGTTGCTACGAGAACACTTACAATGGCCGCTATTCCAACTATCTCAACACATAGACACACATGTTTCGGTTTGTTCTAATAACATCACTAATTTCGGTTTTTAAAAAGTATGCTCCCTTTTGTTCCGTAATTTTCAGAACTTATGGACGCCTACTGAACATAATTTTACTACAGTCGACATCTCTTAGGCGTTGACACAAAGTAATATCAACCGGTTATCACTTTACGTAATTATATTTAATGTATGTTAACAATTCCTTTTCTGTTTTAATAAGTGCTGGATATCTTACATAGCCTATGTTTAATTTCTCTAAAGTACGATGTATATTTCTGATATAAGTGGCACTATTACTTGTCCTTCCTCATGATGTTTTCTCGATGTTTGATGCATACTACTTGTTCACACCTTATATTTTTAAATTTATTTCAATAACACAATTAGAATTATAGGTACTTCTTAAGTCTGCTTTTATTTCATATAGGTCCCACTGCTACTATAGCTATGTAAAATCAAATTATTTTATTAATATTTAAAACCAGTTGCTTGGCAATTTTATTACTGTTTTATCAACCTGTGAATGTACGTATGGGTTCTGACCCAGTGCTTATGCGGAAGCGTACAACCAGTGATGGGACGAATGGTATGTACAATATCACGTCGTTAAATATGATAACAAAATTGTTACTCTACACCCTCAAACCTTTTTCGTTGTTGTAATGAATATTGTTTAATGGCATTTGAATTGTTACTTAATGGCATTTTCGTACTATTACTATTTTTTATATATTTGACTTCTCAGTTTTAACGTAATATTTACGTAAATCATGAACGATATACTTCTAACTTCCCACGCCAAATGGTGGGTGCTATGTTTTACAGTAAGCAACCGTGTATATTTGATGTCATGTATGTATGGGTTCTGACCCAGTGCTTATGCGGATGTCTATAACCACTGTTATAACAATGCTAGCTTGTCCAAAGGGACAAACGAGACGTTCATCAGCATGTCGGTTAAATATGATAACAAAATTGTTTATCCACACCTACAAACTTTTTTATAATGAACATTGTGTTTCACGGCATTTTAATTATTACGTAATGGCAGTTTCGTACTATTACTATTTTTTATACACTCCTGGAAATGGTTAAAAGAACACATTGACACCGGTGTGTCAGACCCACCATACTTGCTCCGGACACTGCGAGAGGGCTGTACAAGCAATGCTCACACGCACGGCACAGCGGACACACCAGGAACCGCGGTGTTGGCCGTCGAATGGCGCTAGCTGCGCAGCATTTGTGCACCGCCGCCGTCAGTGTCAGCCAGTTTGCCGTGGCATACGGAGCTCCATCGCAGTCTTTAACACTGGTAGCATGCCGCGACAGCGTGGACGTGAACCGTATGTGCAGTTGACGGACTTTGAGCGAGGGCGTATAGTGGGCATGCGGGAGGCCGGGTGGACGTACCGCCGAATTGCTCAACACGTGGGGCGTGAGGTCTCCACAGTACATCGATGTTGTCGCCAGTGGTCGGCGGAAGGTGCACGTGCCCGTCGACCTGGGACCGGACCGCAGCGACGCACGGATGCACGCCAAGACCGTAGGATCCTACGCAGTGCCGTAGGGGACCGCACCGCCACTTCCCAGCAAATTAGGGACACTGTTGCTCCTGGGGTATCGGCGAGGACCATTCGCAACCGTCTCCATGAAGATGGGCTACGGTCCCGCACACCGTTAGGCCGTCTTCCGCTCACGCCCCAACATCGTGCAGCCCGCCTCCAGTGGTGTCGCGACAGGCGTGAATGGAGGGACGAATGGAGACGTGTCGTCTTCAGAGATGAGAGTCGCTTCTGCCTTGGTGCCAATGATGGTCGTATGCGTGTTTGGCGCCGTGCAGGTGAGCGCCACAATCAGGACTGCATACGACCGAGGCACACAGGGCCAACACCCGGCATCATGGTGTGGGGAGCGATCTCCTACACTGGCCGTACACCACTGGTGATCGCCGAGGGGACACTTAATAGTGCACGGTACATCCAAACCGTCATCGAACCCATCGTTCTACCATTCCTAGACCGGCAAGGGAACTTGCTGTTCCAACAGGACAATGCACGTCCGCATGTATCCCGTGCCACCCAACGTGCTCTAGAAGGTGTAAGTCAACTACCCTGGCCAGCAAGATCTCCGGATCTGTCCCCCATTGAGCATGTTTGGGACTGGATGAAGCGTCGTCTCACGCGGTCTGCACGTCCAGCACGAACGCTGGTCCAACTGAGGCGCCAGGTGGAAATGGCATGGCAAGCCGTTCCACAGGACTCCATCCAGCATCTCTACGATCGTCTCCATGGGAGAATAGCAGCCTGCATTGCTGCGAAAGGTGGATATACACTGTACTAGTGCCGACATTGTGCATGCTCTGTTGCCTGTGTCTATGTGCCTGTGGTTCTGTCAGTGTGATCATGTGATGTATCTGACCCCAGGAATGTGTCAATAAAGTTTCCCCTTCCTGGGACAATGAATTCACGGTGTTCTTATTTCAATTTCCAGGTGTGTATATTTGACTCCTTAGTCTTTACGTAACATCTTACGTATATCACGAACGTTGTACTTCTAACTTCCCACACCAGATGGTGGGTATTATGTTTTTCTTAAAAAAACCCGTGTTATACCTCATTTTATGTTATTCATATATTATACTTTTTTATTGTCTTTTTCTCTTTTGACTGTCCTGCACTCTGACAACTTATTATCGATCTGTTTTATGTTTTATAAGTTTGTTTTTTAAAAACAATACGCCAATGTATTTTAGATGTTTCCTTCCCCCTTCGTCTGCTATGTGTTTTACGTACATTTTAATTTTGAATTACTTCATGATTCACAAAAGCACAAGAGTTATTTAGTGTTAATATCTCGCAAAACCAGTAATATTAAGTCTTCACGTGACACATGTCACATAGAGGGCGTTCCAAGCCCTGTCACACCGAGGTCTGCTGAACAGGTGCATGTAAACAGCGGCCTCAGTTCTCAGTTTATGTGATCGCTCTAAGCTTGTTGACACCAGTGCCTACCAATTTAAATTATATATTGCAGGTATGTTCCTACCAACTATTATGTTCATATGCAGATGCAGCTGTGATTTTCTGTTTTATACTCTCTGATCGTTATGTGAAAATTTTTAACTTCTAGCACTGAGGATGGTCACTAAGTGACCGAAAATCGGTTTTGCGGTTAATAAAACAAAAAAATACGACCAATGCTGTCTCTCCTTCTAAGTATATCCATTATCTGGTCGTGGTGCACAGGACACTACATGGAGTCGCCAATCAATATCTTACAGTCCTTACTTTTTGTTCATACACGGCGACCTGTCATAAATGAACCGAACTGGCTGGTTGTGTCTGAGGTCCTTCCCTCGCCAGTGAACAACAAATGGCTCTGAGCACTATGAGACTTAACTTCTGAGGTCATCAGTCCCCTAGTGAACAACAGATGACAACCTTACTGTTGCAACAAGTAGCTCCACAACCAGTCGCTGCCAGTTTAACACTAAAGAAGAGGACTGGTTGGACTACCACGTCCAACGCGAAGCACACTTCACAGTATAAAATGTTAAAGGTATGGTACTCATTGCTTTATTTTTGTCCGCCGCTGGAACCGACGTGTAGAAACTGAAAACAAAGTTGTTCCCCGACTCTCGTCCAGAAGATGCTGATTATGAGGAACTCGTTCGAAAATTCATTGGGTATTAGGAGACACAGATTCGTGTCGCTGTGGCGAGATTTAATTTTTTTCGTCCAAAAAAGCAGTCTGAACAGTCTTTAAAACAGTGGATTGGTGAACTTAGCCGGCTGGAGTGGCCTTGCGGTTCTAGGCGCTACAGTCTGGAAACGAGCGACCGCTACGGTCACAGGTTCGAATCCTGCCTCGGGCATGGATGTGTGTGATGTCCTTAGGTTAGTTAGGTTTAATTAGTTCTAAGTTCTAGGCGACTGATGACCTCAGAAGTTAAGTCGCATAGTGCTCAGAGCCATTTGAACCATTTTTTTGGTGGACTTAAAGGGCTGAAAGGATACTGCAGGTTCAGGTGTCCTTCTGGAGTAAGTTATAGTGATGTTATCCAATGCGAGGCGATCACGTAAAACGTGTCAAACGCACGCTTACATGCTGCTATTATAAAATCGTCATATTTGGATCTGAAAACAGTTTTGTCTATTGTAGAGTCTCAAAGTACTGTGGACACAACTGAAGTTGATTTTGAGGCTCGATCTATGTCCGTTGCCTGTAGTGCACAAGGCACTCAGTCTCAGTCTAAGGTTACTGGTAAAATGCATAAATGCCGGATTCAGGTTAAAAGTAAAAGCAAAGGGAAAACATTTCAGTCATGTGGTACGCGAGGAGTACTTCGGAATAAGGTGAGGAAGTCTTTTCCTCAGGGTTTTTCAAATCATGATAGGAAAGCTTGTTCTTGTCATGATGCAAAGCGTCTGAAGCGTGGTGAATAAGGTCATATCTGGACCATATGTTTATAGAGCATTCAAGGCATGCACCAGGGGTACGAACACAGCATAGCTTTCGCGAAGTGAATGTTGTTTTGGCAATGCCACAACAAACAGGGCCAACGATGGCTCACTTCCTGCGTCCCGGAAATTGTCTGCTGTAGTCCACAAATAGAGGAACAAACATTTTGTCCAATTAAGGATGGCTGAAAAGACAATTTGGAATTTTGGAAATTTGTGGTAAGGTCGTATGGGACCAAACTGCTAAGGTAATCGGTCCCTAAGCTTACACACTACTTAAACTAACTTAAACTAACTTACGCTAAGGACGACACACACACCCATGCCCGAGGGAGGACTCGAACCTCCGACGGGGGGAGCCGCACGGACCGTGACAAGACGCCTTTGACCGCGCGGCTACCCCACGTGGCTGAAAAGACAATTAAATTTCAGTTAGACATAGGCGAATCTGGTTCCCTAATGATTGGTAGCCTATGGCTTCAGAAGCTTACTTCGTTGTTGTCTGCAAAGAAGGTGCATGAAATTCCAGTTCTTGGCTTGTGCTGTTTAGCAGTAACTTTTTGTGACATTAGAAAGACTGTTTCATTCCGTGTACTATGTTTTACAAACAGTTCAAACATTTTTGCTTAGACTTGTTTGATTTGTACAGCCTGTGCATACAAGACAATGTGTTACAATCCAGTGTTTCAGTGCCTCTTACTACTGTTTTGAATTGTGTAATAAGTACAGTCAACTTTTTGAGCTAGGTTTAAGAAGAGCTAAAGATTTCGAGGCGCATGTTACTGTTCGAAGTTGCTGAGGAATTGAAATGATGGAAAGACAATGGGATGATACAATCCGTTTCTGCACTACTGAACATCACACTTGGTCATAATTAAGAACCCATCAGGAGTTTTACCTCTGTGTCGTGATTTCAAGGCCACAATAAACCCACAAACTGTTGTAGAACCATTTCCTCTCTCACGCTTGGGTGCATTAATAGACAGATTGGGACAGGGTAGATTCTTTTCCTAGATTGATTCTGGTAAACCATACAGTTATTGCTGGACGAGCATTCCAGGCAATATTTTGTGATCGACACTCACCTGGGGTTGTACAAGTTTCAAAGACTGCCGTACGGAAGTACTATAGCCCTGCTATTTTCAACGTTTCCTGGAAAAATTGGTAGATATTGTCCCTTCATGTACAAAAACTGTCTAGACGATATTTTTGCCGTGGGTCGTACACCTGCTGAACATTAGGAGCCGGCCGGAGTGGCCGAGCGGTTCTAGGCGCTTAAGTCTGGAACCGCGCGACCGCTACGTCGCAGGTTCGAATCCTGCCTCTAGCATGGATGTGTGTGATGTCCTTAGGTTAGTTAGGTTTAAGTAGTTCTAAGTTCTAGGGGACTGATGACCTCAGAAGTTAAGTCCCATAGCGCTCAGAGACATTTGAAGCATTTTTGAACATTTGGAAAATTTAGAATGCTTGTTTAATGTGCTTGCTGTGGGCGGCTTTTAGTGTAACAGGGAAAAGTGCTTCCACGAAGAACTTGAATATTTTTGACATGTCATCCTGCTCATTTGCACATGTTTGCAATTAATGATATGCTAGCACTCCGGAACGTCAAGGGGCTCAAGTCCTTAATGGGTAAACCGACATATTACATTAAGATTATTGCAAACTGCTGTTCCACTGAAGTGGTTACGACGGAAAAGTGTCATCTTTGTTTGGTTAAAGGACGCATTGTTAACTCGTCGTTGTCTAATTCATTTGATCCAGCCAAGCCTGTCGTGTTAGCTGTAGCTGGATCTTCTTACAGGTCTGGAGCTGTGGTCTTTCACAGAATTTGTCCATCTGGTTTGTCCTTTGCTCTTGCCTCAAAAACTCTCAACGAAGCGCAGTTCAATTATAGTCCACTTGAAAAAGAGGCTTTTGTTATTATCTACGGATTTACCAAGTTCCACAAATATTTGTGCAGTTGGAAGTTCCATTTGATTACAGATCATCAGACTTTAACAGGTTTGTTCAATTTTTCAAAGCCTGTCCCACCTTGGACAGTACAAAAATTGCGACGTTGGGCTCTGTTATTATCTAACTATCAATACGAGTTGTACAGCACAACATTCGAGTACTGACTTCTTGTCTCAGTTACCGGTCGGTATCGCCACACCATTTGATTGGTCTGAGGAATCATGTTATCAGATCGATATTCAAGACTTTGAAATTTTTCAAAATTTTCCTCTAGATTTTCAATTTATTGCTGAAGCAACTGCTTCCGACCCACCTCTTTGGGTAATTTTGCAATATGTGCGCCATCGGTGGCCAAATAGTTTGAAAGATATTCCCCACCCAGTGGCACCAGTCGCTGGGATGCCGTTCTCACAAAGCAACTCGTCCAACGCCATTGTACTTGGCGGGACATGGACGAGTAACGTTTGTGTAAAGCACCAATCCACTCTGCAGAACGTTTTTCTCAGGGTCATGTCCACCAGGGCTGCGACAATTTACACACGCTGGTATCATGGTTCCATTCTGGAACAAGCAATGGCTGTTCATCATAGAATCATACAGTAAATTTCCTTTTGTAGTCCCCATAACATCTACCACTACTGCTTGTAACGTACTGTTTTTTTTTTTTTTTTTTTTTTTTTTTTTTTTTTTTTTTTTTTTTTTGTCGAAGGACTTCTTGACTTCCTTGTAACGGATCACAAGTTACGTCAGCTGCTCCCGTTCTTGGTCTGCAGAAAAGAAGATGGTTCCTTGGGGTATATGTGTTTCGTAAACCAACTCACACTGACCTATATCTACGAGCTGCAATACCCATGTCAATGCAGTGGTATGTTACGGACTCTCGTCTGTAGGATTATAGTTACTTCAGATGCAGGGAGCTTATCAGCGGAACTTAGCCATCTTCGATCTGTGTTTGTACGAAAAACAATCCGTAATGCATTTCAACAGTCAGAAGAAACACAGAATTCCGGGAGGATGGTTTCTCTACCGTATGTTGGTGGCGTGTCCTTTAAGATCGGCAGGCTGTTAAAGAAGCACCAAATAAAACTTGTCTTCCGCCTTCCAGCGTGAGTGTAAACTGTGCTGGGTTCTGTTAAAGACAATCTAGGTCTAAGGAGACCAGGGATATATAAAACCTCATGTGGAAAATTATACATGGGTCTGACGTGTCGCGCTGTCAAGGATAGATGCGCTGAACACAGACGTCACACCCGGTTGGGTCAGCCAGAAGAGTGTGCTGTGGCTGAACACTGTCTTGATACGGGACACAACAAGAACTACAGAGAGACAAAGATCCTTTCATCTGCTTCCACGTACTGGGACTCCACCATTAAAGAAGAAATCTAAATGCGTATAAGTAACGACCTAATCAACAGAGACACGGGATTTCAACTCAGGAACGCATGGGAACCAGCGTTGGCTGTACTAAGGCATCGTCTGTCGCAGACGAACGAATCCGAGCCAACATAGACGGAGAATTGAAGTCCGCACACTTAAACTGGGCGCCAACACACTGCCTGCATTCGCGCTTTTACCACATCGCGAATGCGAAGACTGTGGCCCGTTTCTTTGACAGGGGGCAGTGGATATGCTATATGATTCGTATACCATTACGTTATAGACTCACCCCTTGGCACCTCTGCTTTTCTAGCGGGTCAGCTTATTTATTGGCGCGACATTGCGGCAACACGTCAGTAAGCACTTGAAGATGATGAGCAGCTCCCACAACATTATCCGACGTAACGCCCGTGAAACAATGAAGCTGCTCTTCAACAGTTTCCTGCCAACAGCAGCAAACACCGTGTCACCTGCTCCTTTCCACCCTCAGTCAGCGGTCGTCATTACCATACCCTGTTGCATCTTCTAAGGCCGTCATGGTAATAGTTCGTTCCGCCAGATAACACACAGCTTCAGCCCCAAGACCAAGTTTCCGTTAGAGCTTTCGGCAAGAAACAGCGTCTGACGCACGATGCTATCACACAAGATTTGAGTCGTTCATTAATGTTGTTCAACTCACTCTGGCCTGCATCGGCGTCAACAGAACTAGCTGTAGCGCTCATATGTCAATAATTCAGCAACAGAATTTTTGCCCAATGACGCCACAGCCGCTGGAGATCACAACAACAGTCATCTCCATTTCTGTACCATGCACAGTCGACGCCGTCTAGAGCAATGCTGATGAAAAGCTATGTCATGCCGCCGCCGCTGCCACCGCTGCCGACGTCGCTGACATCGCCTCCTGTTCTGCAGCCAGAGCTGATGGGCAGTGGACGTGCTGTCACTATGCCCTGAGAGTTCTACCTGTTGTCATTCCGACCACAGCGCCGGCGTCCCAGGTTGTAGGCGTGCACCCTGTGGCTGATTTTTCAACCAGTGTTGCCGGTCACTCGCAAGGTGGATACTGGGGTGCAGCCATCGCTACAATCCTTGTCCCCTCAACTAAGTCAGTAATACTGTATGAGAGTTCTTGTCTTGTGACAGCCAGAGCGAGAGCACCAGCAGCAGCGAGTACTGTTTGTATAAAGCGTTTATTTTGCATTTTGTTTACGACCTTCCACTAAGGAAGGGATTCTATTTGTGTTTATCTGCTCTGCATAGAAACTAACAGTTCTTGATCGTTAGGAGAGAAATTTATTTTGTACTTATTTGCTGCGCTTAGCTTTTAAATAGTTTTTCTGGGAAAACCTAGCGTAGTTTTCGCGTCTCGTATTTCAGTGAGTGTTTCTTGATTATCAGTGTAGCTCATCAGAAGATTATCTTGGGAATTTGTCACCGTATAGAGTAGGGTAAACATAGTCATGTGTAGGGACTGTGGTTGTTGTGAGCGGACGCAAGGAGAATTGGCCACTCTTCGGGGGCAGGTGGAGGCTTTGTCTGTTAGGCTCACCGAGCTCGAGGCGCAGGCGTCGGCTCGTAGTGGCGTTGGGGCAACTGTGGTGAGACCTATGCCTACTTCGGTGGCCTTGGAATCACATGGAACCCCTGATGTCGCTGCGTCTTCCGGCAGTGAGCATCTTACCGGTCAGCAATCACTCCAGGGTGAATGGCGGACAGTGGTGGGCTCGCGCGTGCCTGGCCGAAAGGCGAAGGTGGGATCTGGCCGCGTGGCAGCTGCCTTACCCCTTTCCAACAGGTACGGGGTGCTTCCTAGTGGTGATGACATCGTTTCCGAGCCACCATAGGATGCCTCGCCTGTTGGGCCAGTGGCCGATTCTCCGGCAAGGTCCCGACAGTCACAGAGGGCGGGCCTATTAGTTATAGGGAGCTCCAACGTTAGGCGGGTTATGGAGCCCCTCAGGAAAATAGCGGGTAGGTCGGGGAAGAATGCCAGTGTGCACTCGGTGTGCTTGCCGGGGGGTCTCGTCCGTAATGTGGAGGAGGCCCTTCCGGCAGCTATTGAACGCACTGGGTGTGACCGGCTGCAGATAGTAGCACATGTCGGAACGAATGACGCCTGCCGCTTGGGTTCTGAGGCCATCCTTTGTTCCTTCCGGCGGCTGGCTGATTTGGTGAAGACAACCAGCATCGCACGCGGAGTGCAAGCTGAGCTTAATATCTGCAGCATAGTGCCCAGAGTCGATCGCGGTCCTCTGGTTTGGAGCCGTGTGGAGGGTCTAAACCAGAGGCTCAGACGACTCTGCGACTATAATGGTTGCAAATTCATCGACCTCCGTTATTGGGTGGAGAACTGTAGGGCCCCCCTAGACAGGTCAGGCGTGCACTACACACCGGAAGCAGCTACTGGGGTAGCAGAGTACGTGTGGCGTGCACACGGGGGTTTTTTAGGTTAGAGGGACCCCCCCTTGGGCGAAACGATAAAATACCTGACGGCTTACCAGAGAGAACATCAGCATCGTTGATAAAGAACGTCCGTCCTCAGAGACCAAAAACAGGAAAAGTTAACGTAATATTGGTAAACTGCAGGAGTATCCAGGGCAAGGTTCCTGAATTAGTATCGCTTATTGAAGGAAATAGTGCGCATATAGTATTAGGAACGGAAAGTTGGTTAAAACCGGAAGTGAACAGTAACGAAATCCTAGACACAGAATGGAATATATACCGCAAGGATAGGATAAACGCCAATGGTGGAGGAGTATTTATAGCAGTAAAGAATTCAATAATATCCAGTGAAGTTATTAGCGAATGCGAATGTGAAATAATCTGGGTTAAGTTAAGTATCAAAGGTGGGTCAGATATGATAGTCGGATGCTTCTATAGACCACCTGCATCAGCAACCGTAGTAGTTGAGCGCCTCAGAGAGAACCTGCAGAACGTCGTGAAGAAGTTTCGTGATCATACTATTGTAATAGGGGGAGACTTCAATCTACCAGGTATAGAATGGGATAGTCACACAATCAGAACTGGAGCCAGGGACAGAGACTCTTGTGACATTATCCTGACTGCCTTGTCCGAGAATTACTTCGAGCAGATAGTTAGAGAACCAACTCGTGAAGCTAACGTTTTAGACCTCATAGCAACAAATAGACCGGAACTTTTCGACTCCGTGAATGTAGAAGAGGGTATCAGTGATCATAAGTCAGTGGTTGCATCAATGACTACAAGTGTAATAAGAAATGCCAAGAAAGGAAGGAAAATATATTTGCTTAACAAGAGTGATAGGGCACAAATCGCAGAATATCTGAGTGACCACCATCAAACGTTCATTTCTGAGGAAGAGGATGTGGAACAAAAATGGAAAAAATTCAGAAACATCGTCCAGTACGCCTTAGATAAGTTCGTACCGACTAAGGTCCAAAGCGAGGGGAAAGATCCACCGTGGTATAACAATCATGTACGAAAGGTACTACGGAAACAAAGAAAGCTTCATCATAGGTTTAAGAGTAGTCGAATCATAGCTGATAAGGAAAAGCTGAACGAAGCGAAAAAGAGCGTAAAGAGAGCAATGAGAGAAGCATTCAACGAATTCGAACATAAAACATTGGCAAACAATCTAAACAAGAACCCTAAAAAGTTTTGGTCATATGTAAAATCGGTAAGCGGATCTAAATCCCCTATTCAGTCACTCGTTGACCACGATGGCACCGAAACAGAGGACGGCCGAAGAAAGGCAGAAATACTGAATTCAGTGTTCCGAAACTGTTTCACTGCGGAAAATCGTAACACGGTCCCTGACTTCAGCCGTCGCACGGACGCCAAAATGGAAAATATTGAAATAAACGATATCGGAATTGAAAAACAACTGCTATCACTTAGTAGCGGAAAAGCATCCGGACCAGACGAGATACCCGTAAGATTCTACAGTGATTATGCTAAAGAACTTGCCCCCTTTCTATCAGCAATTTATCGTAGATCTCTGGAAGAACGTAAAGTACCTAGCGACTGGAAGAAAGCGCAGGTCGTTCCCATTTTCAAGAAGGGTCATAAATCAGATGCGAATAATTATAGGCCTATTTCGCTTACGTCAATCTGTTGTAGAATAATGGAACATGTTTTATGTTCTCGTATTATGACGTTCTTAGATAATACAAATCTCCTTCATCATAATCAACATGGATTCCGCAAACAGAGATCATGTGAAACTCAGCTCGCCCTATTTGTCCAAGAAATTCACAGTGCCGTAGACACTGGCGAGCAGATTGATGCCGTATTCCTGGACTTCAGGAAGGCATTTGATGCGGTTCCGCACTTACGTTTAGTGAAAAAAATACGAGCTTACGGAATATCGGACCAGGTTTGTGATTGGATTCAGGATTTCCTAGAAGAAAGAACACAACATGTCATTCTTAACGGTTCAAAATCTGCAGATGTAGAGGTAATTTCGGGAGTACCGCAAGGAAGCGTGATAGGACCTTTATTGTTTACAATATACATAAATGACTTAGTTGACAACATCGGTAGCTCCGTGAGGCTATTTGCAGATGACACGGTTGTCTACAAGAAAGTAGCAACATCAGAAGACTCGTACGTACTCCAGGAAGACCTGCAGAGGATTAATGAATGGTGCGACAGCTGGCAGCTCTCCCTAAACGTAGATAAAGGTAATATAATGCGCATAAATAGGGGCAGAAATCCATTCCAGTACGATTATGTCATAGGTGGTAAATCATTGGAAGCGGTAACGACCGTAAAATACTTAGGAGTTACTATCCGGAGCGATCTGAAGTGGAATGATCACATAAAACAAATAGTGGGAAAAGCAGGCGCCAGGTTGAGATTCATAGGAAGAATTCTAAGAAAATGTGACTCATCGACGAAAGAAGTAGCTTACAAAACGCTTGTTCGTCCGATTCTTGAGTATTGCTCATCAGTATGGGACCCTTACCAGGTTGGACTAATAGAAGAGATAGACATGATCCAGCGAAAAGCAGCGCGATTCGTCATGGGGACATTTAGTCAGCGCGAGAGCGTTACGGAGATGCTGAACAAGCTCCAGTGGCGGACACTTCAAGAAAGGCGTTACGCAATACGGAGAGGTTTATTATCGAAATTACGAGAGAGCACATTCCGGGAAGAGATGGGCAACATATTACTACCGCCCACATATATCTCGCGTAATGATCACAACGAAAAGATCCGAGAAATTAGAGCAAATACGGAGACTTACAAGCAGTCGTTCTTCCCACGCACAATTCGTGAATGGAACAGGGAAGGGGGGATCAGATAGTGGTACAATAAGTACCCTCCGCCACACACCGTAAGGTGGCTCGCGGAGTATAGATGTAGATGTAGATGTTCTCACTCAAAGTGCATATTTATTAAGAATTCTCAGATTAAAAAAATGATTTTAGTTTCGTTGTTTCCCACATTTAAAAATTTATCTATACTCACAAATGAAATTTTCATTTATTTTAAAAATGAGAAATCTAATAAATTTTTTCCCTATCAATAAATTCACTGAGAATGGGTTTATCTATACAAGCAAACGAATTTCTAATTTTACTTAAAGAATAAAAATCTAATAAATGTCAAACATCATCTATCTATACCAAAATTTAAAATTCTCATTTGAAACCTCAAACGCACATGTCAACTGTAAACTTTTATTTTTTTAAAAAATCTAAATTTTTTCTATATAAATAAAAGAAAAACAAAATGTACTCCAAAGCTGAGCTATTTCAAAACTTTGAAAAAAATATTGTAAGGTAAATAATGAACTGAATTATACAAAACAGAAAATGATAGTATAGAAATGATATTTCAAATGAAATTAAACAAGATCACTTGAAATCTATCGAATATTTTAATATGAATGAAATGAAGAAGAGAGAACAAAGATATAAAAACATAAAAGAGCCTTGATCAATTTGTAAAACAAAAATTTGAAAGAAATCTTCCATACCTAATAAAGAAAAATTAATCGATATTATTCTAAATCCCGGTGAAAATATTAATAATAATGATAACGAATTGAATAAAAAACTGTTAAAGAACTTCACGAGATCTATAAAACAAAAAATTTAAAAAATTATTCTAAGCTTAATGAACATCAATTAATAGCACTTATCAAAAGCTGTGATGACAATATTAATAATAACAGTAGCGAATTTAATAACAAATCTTTAGATGGTCTTTGTAAAATCTGTAAAACCAAAGAAATAAAGTTATTTTATATTTAATGAACAACAATTAATCGATGTTATCGATACATATGTAGTAATAATAATACTGACAATGAGAATTATTTTCAAAAGCTCCTAGTAGGTAAATGTGAAGAAACTAAACAAAAAACCTATGTGAAAATTTTTTTGGTTTACATTTTTCTAGCTGATGATAATTTTTAAATCATCTGAATGAATTAATAGAAAAGATTCTGCTATTAAATCTAGAGCAAAAACTTATGAAACTGATTTTGTTGGTAATATGTTGAACCACAAGAATTTTTTACTCAAATTAAAGGAGAAGAAATCACTAAATGTAAAAATATTTCAGTAGTATGAAGAGCAATTAAAGCTAAAACGAAATTTTACTGTAATTTTAAAAGACATGACGAAAAACAAGAATTTAATTTTAATACAAGTAATGAAGTCTTATTAAGAACAACTAATTTAGATGATTATTATCAAAATTCAACAAATAAACTATTAACTGAAATGGAAAAAATGCAAAGGAAAATATCTGATTGGTCTTCATTTTACATAAAAAGTTTAGAATTAAGTGTTAATAGGCATCAACCATTATCTCGTTCTTATTATATAGATTTACCAAAAGAAATTAAACATAGAAAGCTAAAATTAATGTAAGAGATATAGATAAAAAAATGTTTTCTTTTTCAATAAAATCAGCTTTATATCAGGTAGATAATGATGGAGAAAGAGTTAGTAAATATAAAAATATTGGATTAGAATTAGACAAAGTTATTGAAAAAAGGAATTAATTTTCCTATTCAATTAACAGATATTCAAAAATTTGAAAAGAACTCAAGTATTTCAATTAATGTTTACACTTACAATGAAAAAATTATTGTACATCCCCTTTACCATACAAAAAGTTAAAAAGAGTAAGATGTTAATCTTATTTCAATTCCAGAAGATAATACTTCTTGTTATTGTTGGATAAAAAAACTATCTACATTAATTAGTTCACAAATAAGTCAACACAACGAAAAAATTTGTCCTCGTAAAAGATGTTTAAGATTTTTTTCTGAAGAAAAATTAGACAAGGTCGAAAACGATTGCAAAGAACTAAAAGAAAAAAAATGCTTTAGAAAGCAAAAAAATTGAATTTAAAAATTATAATAATTCATTACATTACCTTTTGTAATTTATGCAGGTTTCTAATGTATTTCAAAAGAAGCTTACACTTGTCAAACAAATCCTAAAAACACTTATATTAATAGATATCAAAAACATATATATATATATATATATATATATATATATATATATATATATATATTCACTTAGTTATTATTTAAATATTCTAACGATGATTATAAAAACCTGTAACATATAATGGTAAAGATACAGCAAAAAAGAAAGTGCTGAAATATGCTATCAATAAATCCAAAGATAGTGACAAATGAAGATAATCTTAATATCAAAACTTAAAAAGCTTGTTTTATTTGTGAAAAGGAATTTACTAAACAGGAAAAAAAGAGGTCATCATCATGTAACAGGAAAATGTTGAGGAAGTGAAGACTGTAATCTTAATTATCAAAATCCTAATTTTATTCCAGTTTATATTCATTATCTAGAAAATTATTCCTTCATTTATTAATTAAGGAATTAGCAAAAGATAATCAAGAATAAATGCTATTCCAAATAATGAACAAAAATATATTTCTTTCACTAAAGTGGTGAAGATGGATCAACATACTAACTTTTCGAAAAATGTATATTTATGGCTTCAAGTATTGGTAAATTATATTCTGATCATACAAAAGAACAATTTAGAGGAACAGTAAAAAGTGAACGAATCGATTCAATTACGTTAAAAGGAGTTTAACTTAAGGAGTATATTGATAGTGAAGAAAAGGAAAAAATATGTAACGAAGAATATTTTTATTATAGACTTTACAAAAAAATTCTATATTAAAAATTTAGATGAATATGCAGCATTATATAATTGATCTGATGTTTTAATACTACTTGAAAATTTTAGAAATACTTGTATGAAATCATATAGACTCGATCCATCGGGGTATTTAACAGCACCTGGTTTATCTTGATGTTGTGTCTTAAAAATGACAAAAATTTAATTAGATTTATTAGAGAATTATGATTTAATTTTATTTCTTCAAATTCGAAATGGAATTTCTCAAAGTATTAAACGATAGGCAAAATCAAATAATAAATATATGAACAATTTTGAACCAGTAAAAAAATCGAATTATATTACATATTTATATGAAAATAACTCATATATTTTTGCAGTTTCTCAATTTTATCATTTAAACATATCTATGTGTTGATTCAAAATTTTTAAATTTGACATAAAAATTAAAATACCAGAAGATATTAAATATGGTTATATTTCAGATGTCGAAATGGAATAGCCAAAAAATTACATTATTTACAAAAAAAATTATCATTAGCGCCATAAGATAGAAATAAATTACTAATAACATTGAATGATAAAGAAAAATATGTTTATCTTATACAAATCCAAAACAATATACATATCTTAATATAAAATTAAGAAAAATCTTACAATATTATCATTTTAATGATCACATTATTTGAAAAAAATAATTGATTTTAAACCAGATATAAGAAAAAAGCTAACGAATTTAAAAAATATTTCTATAAGTTAAAGAATAATTCAGTATTTTCAAAAACAATAGACAATGTTAATTATAGACAAAATATTAAAATAATACAGAGAAATATGAGAAATATAATTGAAACCAAACTATGAACAACTGAATTTATACTTATTTTTGACAATTTAATTCCAGTTCATATGAATGTAAACAGTAGTAAAAATCCATACGACAATTTATATTGGAGTAAGTATTCTAGAAATTTCGAAAATACAAATGTACGATTTCATTATAATATATTGAAAATAAAATATGGCGATTATATTAGTCTATGTTATAAGAAGATAAGTTCCTTTATTTATGATATAAAAAAATGAATATTTTTCTAATGATATTAAATCAATGACAAATAAATTTGACAATAACGACTATACAAAAAATAATATTTTAAACAAAATTAATGAAATTCCACAAGTAAACAAGAAAGTTTTAGGAGAATGGAAAAAGAAAACTATTGAAGACTTATGTTAGAACATGTTAGTTTAAATTCGAAAATGTATACTTGGAATGTAGAAGGCAAAGAAAATAAAAAATTTAAAACTGCATTATGAAAATAAAATAACTTTTAGTGATCATGAAAACTATGCAGATGACAAAACAAAGCAACAAATGAAATGAATTTAATTAAGTCATATAATCACAAATTCTATATGGTTGAGCACAATCAAATTGTTTTAATTTCTGATGATGATAAATCTATTATATTACAAAGTGAAATTAATACTTTACCATATGGACATTATAAAATAATAGAATTAAATCTAAACACTGAAAAGTATAAAATATAAATATTAAAATATAAAAATTTAAAATTGAAATATAAATAATTTAAAAATTATATTTTTACATACTCTGCAGTGTATTTACGTGATGTTCTTATAATGAAAATCATTACAAGATAAAGATTAGTTTTTATCCCATCTTTTCATATACATTCAACTTTTTGATAATACCGTTCTTTATGTATCTTCTAATAACTTTTTTGGTTAGTTATAGTTACAGTTGTAAATGTATTTCGAAGGATTTCTAATATTTTTACAATGTTTTTGTTTCAATTATTAAAAAGTTCCTTTATAATTTCAGACGTATTTTCTCTATATTCTATTTGTTTTGTTTGTACACAATTAATACAATGCACTTTGAAGGTATATTCGTACTTGTAATATTTATTTTTATTATTTTCATTTTCTTTTCACTTTCGATGTGTAAAGAAAAACTTTTATTTGAATTTAAAAACTGCATATCTAATAAATTTTTGTATATAAATGGAGTCTTTTTTAGATCTTACAAATAAAAAATTTATATAAAATGATAAAACTGTTTTGATAATAATTCATGAAAATAAAAATCCCTGGTTTAAAGCACAAGAATTTTCCATTATTTTGAAATATTTCATTTCGAGAAATTTTTTGTAGAACAATAGGAATATTATGAACAAATAAATAGTTTATTACCACATGTTGTTCCTCAATTAATTGATGAAAATGTGCGTCCTATATTTAATATTTTCAAATTAAATGACAATAATTACATTTATGATCACTACGTTATTCGAACACAACTTAGAAATATTCAAAAACAAATAAATATTATAAGAAATATACATACAAATAGTGCGGAGTTTTTAAGTAATGGTTATTTACTTCTACAATAAATTTTTTCCAAAGGATGAAAGAAAGATTGAATGTCTTTTGTTGAAATATTATTTCTATATTTTAGATAATTATTCACAAGGACAACTTCATAATGATGTAAGTTATTTTAGCAGTTTCTTAGAAAATAAAACAAAGTTCAATTACAATTTCATATTAAAAATTTCATAAAGATTCTAAATATATTCATTTAATGCTTCAAAACTATCAAAACCAGCTGACTCATTTATTCAAATTTAATATTTTTAAATAATCAAAAACTGAATAGCTTTTGTTAAACTTTATTTGGAAACCAAAATATACTCAATTTTATTTAATAAATCCATGTGCATAATAAATATTGCTTTCAGTACCAAACATGTTTAAGTTTGCAACAATTAACTGCATTTACATATAAAATTATTTTTTACCATTTTAAAAATTGTTTTACTTTTATTTAACCCATTACTGTGTCAATTTCAAAACACAACCTTTTAACATGCACTTTCTTTTCAAAACTTTTCAACAAGATAAATAGCTGGAATATTTCTTTTTGGTAGTTTTTGTTCATAAAAATTTCCCTTTATCTCTTTACCATCTAACGGGATAGAATGATTTATAGCTTCAGTTTCAAAAGTTTAATTTAACCAATTTCCTTTATATCTTTTTAAAAAGATTCCAGTTAATTTACTTATTCTTATTTTATCATCCTTTTTATGTTTAGTTTTAGTATCTAACAAATCTGTTACATAAACAGTTTTCAATAAGATTTATCAATTTTTCATTAACACAATATTGTTGTATGTTCTGTGTTATCATAGTCACTGACTATGTTTTTAAGTTAATCAACCCCTTTTAAGGTCTCCAAATGAATAAATGTAATTTTTTCCACATTTTTGTTGTAATTTTCTATTAAATTGGTCAACAGCAGATGCTTTTAATTCACTAAAAGCTGAATAATGATTGTTATTAAATACTTTTTTTTATTCTTGAATTCTTTATTATAAAATTCTCTATCATTATCTGTTTTGTAAAGTTTTTGGTTTTCTACATTTTTTAATAATATTCAACTACATTTTTCCTGGTTTTTCTTTAACTAGAATAGTCCTAGTTAATTTTGAAAAATATTAATGACAGTTAATATGTATACTTTATTTAGTTTTGAAATTCCTTTTACTTTTCCAGAATCCCTTTTGACTAAATTAGCTTCCCATAAATTATGTATAACAAAAGAAATTATATTTTTATCTTTTAAAACTTTGCCCTTTGGTTTAAGTAATTCATTAAAAATTTCTTCACAAATGTTAAATTGTAAACTATTACCTATAAATTTTATAACAAATTTATTTTTTTCGTTTTATAATCAATTTTCGGTAGTTAATGTATCAGGACTATTTGTTTCAGTATATTTTTTACACTTCAAACACTAGATATGATTATGATACTGTATTTATAAACAAGGTAGAATACAATATAATTAAATTGTAAATCCTTACATAAAAAATAATTATTTTACATGAACTGGAACAGTTGTAAAAAAATCTTTTAATCTTCCATTAAATAATTTTTTGTGCAATATTTTGTATTGATTGGATGTCAGGAGCGATTTTCTAAATCTTGTCAAAATAACTTACCGAAATATAGAAGTTATTAATTGATAAATCTTTATTTACATTTCAAACAATAGGAACACTATCTTAAGAATAAATACATATTTGGAAATGATGCATTTTTAGGCCTGCAGTCTTAAATGTAAATTCAGTTATTTGTTTAACATATTTTTTATCATTAAAATTACTTAAATTTTTTAAGTATAGCGTTAAATCTATTTTTGAAAAATAATGTGAAAAAGCTACTTGTATTTTATTTTTAGTGCAGCAATTTGTTAAATTAGTATTATTAAGTAGATGAATCTTTTCAATGAAATCATTTTTACTGATGTAATTATTCATCTGCATTGAATGAAATGAAATGATCGTATGGCACTGTTGGCCAGGAGGCTTCATACAGCAAAGTTCTGCCATCATATTGCAAATCCCTTTTAGTTCATAGTTCATATTTGACGCCACTTCGGCGACTTGCGAGGCAATGACTATGAAATGATGACGAAAGACATACAACACCAAGTCATCACGAGGCAGAGAAAATTCCTGGCCCCGTCTGGAATGGAACCCAGGACCTCATGCGTGGGAAACGAGAACAATACCCCAAGACCACGAGCTGTGGACATCTGCATTGAAATATCTGTATATTCGTGTTTTGTAATGTATTTTTTTCTAAATATTGTTTTGAAACTGCATTATAACAACTTATAGTATTTTTTGTATCTACTACTTTTCTTACTGTAAAAATCAATATACCCTTTAGTTGCTTTAAAAATGTTACATAATAAGCAATATTTAATCTAAACTTAGAAAACATTGTTCAACAGTTTCATAGGGATGATTCACATATAAATAGAAATGACTGCAAATAAATTCGACGAAATTTTGTGTCCTTTCGATCTTATAATATAAATAATTGTTTCCTAAATGATTTACGAGGTATTTTGTTATAATTCCTCCAAAAGAATCAGAATCATATTTTATATCTTTATACTTGTAATAACAAGTCCAGTGAGTACTAACATGGTCAGATGTATCTAAATTTAGTATTCCACATTCTAGCATGTAACTCATCAATCATAAAAACGCCACGTACATATTTAATTTTAACTGTTTAACTAATCCTTCTATGTTAAAGTTAGATAAAGGATTATCAAATTTTCTGATTAATTCTTTGAAGTTTTCTACCTTTTTTAATCCAGTTCCTTTCTATTCCATTGTTATATTACGTCTTTGTTGACCTTCTAATTCTTTATCACCTTTTCTTATTTATAACTGCATTCCCATTTGGATCACCTGTTGAAGTAGTATCAAAAATAAGTGATTAAGCAGACGACACTACTGGTAAAAATTCACCTTTCTATTTTGTTAATACCCGACCTTCTTTCTTTTTAGTTAGATAATCAACACTTCTTGCAAATAGGTGGGCTTAATGTTTTGAATAAATTACTATCTTTAGCTCTTGTACTCATATCTTTTTTTTCTCTTTTGTGCATCAGTTAAAATTAATCAATAATTTCTGGTACATTATTAACTTGAACTTTTGTTTTAGTTTCACCACTTGGTAGCAATGTATAATCAATTGAACAGTTATTCATTTACATAACATAAATCAATAAATAATTTTTTATGAACAACATCTTTTATCATCAACATTTGAACCAATTCATAATTTTCGTATTCCATACATTATTCCTTTAACTGCAGTTGCAATTAATTTTTAAAGATTGAGGCATCAGGAGCATACATTCTTCCATTTGCAATTAGTTGAAGCTCTTTATCTGCCTTATGTCTTTTTTCGAAATCTTTGTTATTGTATAAAAAGTATCATGTTCTTCACATGCATCATGAACTGGATTTAATTGGTTATCTCCATGTGCTAATCTTTCATCTACCTTAGTTCCAGGACCACGCCAATTATAACCAAGTAAATGCATTTCAAATGTAAATCATTTATTAGAGTATTAGCTAATGCTTTTCAGTCTCACTTTCCTAAAAGTATGTGATTATTCAATATTCTAATAAGAATGGAATTTCTTTAGTCAGTTATAAAATTTATTAGTAATCATTCTTGTTATCCCAATTTTTTCATTGTAATTATTCTTTATTTACTGCTAAACCTTCTCCATGAATTACTGTTAATCTATGGATTAACTGACGAACATAATTATCCAAAAATATACGATTGGTGTTTCTGAACTTTTGATGAAACCAGCAACTATTTGTTTTATCTGGAGTTGAATCAAAATTTACTGGTAATCTTTTGTAAATACAAAGGTTAAGAATTTCTTTTATCAAATATTTGTATTTATTGCCTTCACTTGATTTTATAATTTTGATTATTATCAGAATACAATGCTCCTGCAAGAATTAATATGCCTGTATAATTTGATAAATCAGATTTTCTAAATAATAATATTCATACTATTTATAGTTATTTCTTTTTAGTTATAACATTAATTAATCTATCTGTATCTTCATATGTTCTACCAGCTATAGTCAAATTATTTCCATCAAATTTCAGTGGTAATTTACCAATATATTTAAATTGACTAACAGGCTTTAATCCAAAAGTTTTTGTTTCACTATGAATGATAAATGTTATCATGTTTTCATTTATATTTATTTTTTAAGATTTAATTAGTGTTATCTTTTTTTAATTTTTTAATTGTGAATATCCTCTAAGAATAATTATGTACAATTCCTTTTTCCTATCCTACTGTGTAGTTGTTGGAATATCTTTCATTTCTTCTAAATAATGTTGTTTATTAGGATTCATTTGTTGTTCAGCTGCTCTGTTTTCTTCAATAGCTTTCAATGCATTGTCTCCTACTCCTTCAATTCTTCATCTACGTTATTCAATTGCATCTATACCTGGTTGATCTTCTTTATAAATTTTTCATAATCATTCTTGGTTCTTTTTTAACATTTCTTTAGACTCTTTATCTAATTGTTCGTTTAATTTTCTATTTTGTCTAACTTTTTAGCTACCTCTGGATCATATTTTGAAAACATTTATTAAGGGTAATAACCAATAAACATTTTGATTTTACATTCAACATTTATTTTCAACATTTATGTTAAGTGTTGATGTTTAATGTTTATGTTATTGTTGACATTCAGCATTTTTCATTCTCATTTATGTTTAATATTTATTATCAACATATATGTTTACTGTTTAAAAATTATTAATCTTTTCTCTATATTTACCATTATTAATTTTTGTTGTCACATCTATTGTTGCAAAACAAAATTCATCTTTATTACAACTATTACTACCTATTTCTTTAAAAACATCAACCTTTAAATCTCCAACAATTATTTCATGATGAATATATTTTAAATTTGTATCATCCTGGCTGAAAATATTTTAGAAAAATTAGGTTTATTTAAGTAAATATATTGGTATATTTGAATATGTTTGACCTAAATAAAAATAATCTATTGCCTTATGTCCACCTCTAATACAAAAATCTTTAACTATATCCTTATTTTCAAGAATGAAATCGTTTCATTTAATGCAATAATTTCATCATTATTTTCAATAAAAGAAGTAAGTTTTTTTCATTGATTTTAGGTACTATTGTTTTACATCTTTCTTTTAATTCGACAAGTTTGGTTGACCTAAACCTTTAGAATAAACGTACAAATGATTGTTTTTGCTCAAATGTAGCCATCAAAGTGGTAAATCAATTGCTAATCATTAGTGTTGTTTTTTCACATACACTTGGTCGTATTATTCGACATGAAATATAATTTTGTAAAAGTTTACCACGTTTATGTTTAAAATCTTTTAAATTTTGGTTCCAAATCTGTCACTTATTTACATCAATTTAAAAATATAAGCAAGTAGATTATTTCAATTGAGTGATTATTCATCTGTTCTTAAAAAAGATCATCTACTCCAATAAGAAAACTTATAAAAATATTACACTAGTTGGGCTTTAAACAACTTTTTAATTCCAAATATTATATAAAAAATAATAAATTATACACTAACGAAGAACCAATATAAGTTTCTGTTGATCAATGTAGTCTGAAAAGTTTATAAATATGTATTCAATCAAGAAAACCTCATATGTAAATTGAACAAGACAAAATTTTAAATACAGTTGTCATTGAGAGTGATTTAAATTATTTATAAATAAAGAAGTTGGTGTTTTTTAAATTTTATAGTGTAATAATCTCATTATTGAAACTAATGAAAAAATAAGTGCTAATAATGTTCCTGAAATTGTTCCATTTGAATCAATAAACATTAATTTTAGTTTAGCTGATGGAATGTTTGTGAAACATATTGGCATTGAATTTGGGGGATCAACAATTTAAACTCTAAACTGTTCTGTAAATATTCAAATTTTTAATACTATTCACAATTTAGTAATTACTGTCATAGATGAAATGGTAATTTGATTGACATCAATAGTGCTTGTGTAATAACAATTTTGAATAGGAATTAATAAATGTATCTTTAATAAATCATGAACAAATTCGATTGTTATGTTTGTCTGATTCCCTGTTAATGAGATAACAAAAAAATTGAATGTTTGTAACAAACAAAGAGAAATTAATATTAATATTGGAGATGGATGGATTCAGTTTAATTATTAAGAATTGTATATGACATTTGATGTTATTTGCACAGATGGAACAGACTTCAGCATATGATGGTAAATCAAATATTAAACTATTTGTGCTAAAACTGTTTTAATGTTGTTACAATCAAATATGGCAGCAATATTTTATCTAGAATAGACCATCTATTTATTTCTTCATCAACTCTAATTCGGTTAACTTTATCTCTATCAAATAAACTAGCTATGGAAAACTACAGTCTTAACAATGATAGAATTCAAAACAGACAAAATGAAGTACTTTAGCCATTATAATTATCTGGTGGAATTCGAAGGATTGTAAAGAAATAATTTGGCAAGGAGATTTAACAGTAATTTTCATTTAAAGTTCAAGAAAAGACCAAGAAGATTCTATTCTTCAATGGACTACTAATAATGATAATAGTACACTGCAAAAGGAATGTAAAATTGTTCCAAAAGAATGGGAATTAGTGTTGCTGTTGTTAAATATGAACCAGAATATTTACTTGAACTATGACAAGAAAGATTCAAAAATCCAAAAGTCATGATTTCTTTTGAGGTGAAAACAATTGAAATTTCTGGATTAAATGGAAAAATAAATTTAGAAGTGAATATTTCTAATTATTACAATTCTGCTGAATTTGATATGTATTACTTTATTTTCGTTGTTTTCCAAACTAACCAATAAAAATAGGCAGTTAAATGATTCTTCTTTATATGATCATGTTAAATTACAAAATATGTATGTAAATAATGGAAGAAACGAAATTTTTCCTCAAAAATTATAGAATCTTGTTCCACAGAATAATTTTTAAAAGCTTACAATGTTTTTAGATATTTTAAAGGAATAACGCAGTTAAATAACTATGTAAATGTAAATCCATTCATTTTTATTCAGTATGATCCTATCTATGTAATAAATAAACCTAGAAAAATGAATGTTTTTAAATACTCAAAAAACAATAGTTAAGTTATGTGCATTTTTAATGAAAAGATACCAAATGATACAATTGTATAAATAATTATGTATGGTACCATGAATTTAACTTATGATCACCACATAGAATATTACCTGAAAAATTTTTAATTACAGAAATGAAAAAATTAGAAAGTGCTATACAGGTGTTAACATTTCCTTTTCAAGTATTTTCAGATAGACAAAGGAAATGAAAACTGAAAAATTCTGGTTTTCAAAAATGAAAATGTGCATCAAAATTTTGATAAACGTAAATCTAAATTAAAAATTCTTTAAATTTCCTATATCAAAAATTTAGTTTTTTCAAATTTCAATTTAAAAAAATTAGTATTTTCCGATTTCTAAAGTTTTGAATTTCATAAAATTTGAAGATCCTATGTTTTCTATATAAATAAAACTAAAGCAAAATGAACATTATGGTAGTATTGAAAATCTAGTAAGTGAATTTAACAGTTATAATAATGGGTGTGCAGAAATGTTCACTAAATTGACACAACAGAAAGAAACAACAAATCTTACAATATTTTGAAAGCTGAAATGATGATAACTGTATTCAGCGATTTTATTGCTTTTAGATGATAAATATATTATTACTCATTCAGATCACTGTATTGAAATTTTTTAGAATATGGAGATAAATTACAGAAAATGAATGAACTAAATTTTATTTATGGAGGTGAAAAAGAAAATAAGAAAAACAGTTATTGAATTTGAATAAGTTTTAGAAGTTTAGTATTTTTTAAATTTAGTTTTTCAAATATAAATTTTAATTGAAAAATTTATATTTCAAATTAAATGAAAATATCGTTCATGGATGTAAATTTTTAGATGGAGGAAACAACAAAACTAAAATCTTATTTTTAAATATGAGAATTTTAAAAAAATATGCTCTTTGCACCTGCACTCTCTTACATGTACTACTTAAATCTTTGAGCCCCCCCCATTCCCTTGATGGTTTCACATGAATCAGCATGACAATGTGACAGTATCAAGTTGCACTAAATCACTACTAGCTGAAGAGGGTCACTGCTAGGTGGAGCACCAAATGAGTGACGTTGACAAAGACACGTCCTCAAGAGTTTGCATACACCATTGCTTCTGGAAGTTTACTTACGTCAGTGCCCTGTGCTTTTCACCCCATTCTGTAATGATCACCTAAAATGATGTCATCGTCTTAGTTTAGATCTGGCTGGGATCTAACATAACTATTAGATCTGTGAATGACAATAATATCCCCCAATACTCAATAACCATTCAAATTATCAGAAAAATTATAACAACTAAAAAGTCAAGAATTATGAGGCGTTAGATGTATGAATGTGCTTTATTCGTAACTACCGGTTTCACGCCAATTTAGACACATCTTCAGGTTTGTAATTTTAAGTTTTACTTCATTGGTTTTATAGAGCTAGTGTCTACGAGATCTTATAAAATATTCTACAAGATGTTATCTGGCGAAGCTCATTCAGCAGTAAAGTTTTGAACATTTTGACAAGCATCTTTTGGTTGTACTCCATTTTATCATGAAAAACCTCCACTATGATTTTGCCTCTTAATGTGGATAACTTCCCGAAAGCAGGGGTTCCGTAATTGTCCAACTAAATTATGGAAATATAATAATTACAAACCTGAAGATGCGTCTATATTGTCGTGAAACAGGTAGTTCCGAAAAAAGCGCCTTCATACAGCTAATGCATCAAATTCTTGACTTTTTAGTTGTTATAATTTTTATGATAATTTGAATGGTTATTCAGTACTGAGTGTTATTCATAATGTCATTCATAATGTCTCTGAGCTGTTTTTGCCCCGCTCAGGAGGTCGTTTGTATTAGAACTGTGGATCAAAGTTTATAGTCACTTGTTCATTGAGATGTGACTATCATTTTGTATTTAATCAAGTGATAACAGGCCTAGTGTTCAGCAACAGTACCAAATTCATAGTGACAATCCTGTTTACATGAGTTGTTTCCCAGTTAAGTACAGGGTGATTCAAAAAGAATACCACAACTTTGAAAATGTGTATTTAATGAAAGAAACATAATATAACCTTCTGTTATACATCATTACAAAGAGTATTTAAAAAGGTTTTTTTTTCACTGAAAAACAAGTTCAGAGATGTTCAATATGGCCCCCTCAAGACACACGAGCAATATCAACCCGATACTCCAACTCGTTCCACACTCTCTGTAGCATATCAGGCGTAACAGTTTGGATAGCTGCTGTTATTTGTGGTTTCAAATCATCAATGGTGGCTGGGAGAGGTGGCCGAAACACCATATCCTTAACATACCCCCATAAGAAAAAATCGCAGGGGGTAAGATCAGGGCTTCTTGGACGCCAGTGATGAAGTGCTCTGTCATGGGCTGCCTGGCGGCCGATCCAACTGTTTATACCAACGTTTAAATCACCACCTATCAGGAGGTTTAACACCATACTTCGTTCGAAATGCACGCTGAACAACTGTCGTCGATTCACTTCTGCCGTACTCAATAACACAAAAAGCTTTCTGTTGAGCGGTCGCCATCTTAGCATCAACTGACGCTGACGCCTAGTCAACAGCGCCTCAAGCGAACAAATGAACAACTAAATGAAACTTTATAGCTCCCTTAATTCGCCAACAGATAGTGCTTAGCTCTGCCTTTTGTCGTTGTAGAGTTTTAAATTCCTAAAGTTGTGGTATTCTTTTTGAATCACTCTGTATTTTAGATTGTTCAAATCTTAATGAAGTGATCTAATGTTTTGTGTGTATCTTCTCCAGAAGTAAATCTAGGCTTGCTATGACACATTACAGTTGCAGTACAGTTAGTTGAGAATCTGTGGTATGAATCTACTGCTACAGCTACTTGGGAATCTATTTCAATATGTAATATGAATCAGTTGCTATTATATTACTGAACCTGCAATGAGACTTAATTGTATGAATCAAGGGAATGAACAAACAACAACAACAGCAATAAAAACTATTAGTATTCTGCCAACTGAGCCACGTACACCACTCATTTTGAAGAAGTACTATAGCGCATTTTACTCCACGATCAGTCTTATAACTGGAAGCCATTTTGCATGGAAGTTTGCCTTGGATGTGGATCTGGCTGTTGCATGGGGCTCTTGTCAATAATGAATGGCTCTAATACGATAAAAATCCGTCACCAAGAAGAAACTATAAACAGCTTTCAACCTCAGGAGCCGTGAGTACAGTTAGCCGCGACATCGCTTCCTACCGTTATTTCGCCACTGCTGCACCAACTTTAGACACACAGATATGTATTATAACATGGACCAGATAATTTGTGTGAGTGTTTTCAATAATAATCCAAGTGCTATAAACCTGTGTTTGAAACGTAACGTTATCCTAATTATGAACCAATGCAGGATCCCCTCCTAAATGTGCGGAAAACCGAGTATCCTTTTTCTGTCAAAATAGTGATTTGTATCCGTGTATTAAATGTGCAAAAACACAGTGCCAGAGTATGTAAATGTTACTGTCTAAAATACCTACTTCGCAGGAGATGAAAAAGGCACATAATTAAACTTATTTGAGACATAATTTAGCCTTGATTGCTATCATGATCGATTAATTTTTGCGATTAATTGAGCTCAATAGTGAGTGAATTGCTTTAAAGGATGAAAACATAAATTATTCCAAGTGAGGCTGAGCATTAATTTTGTCTGAATTGAACTTTGCTTCTGAAATAATCATAGAGTTTGGCTAGTGAGACAGTGTCAGTTTATAGGTCCCCACTATATTCTTCTCTTATTACCAACTCCGTCTACAGGCCGCAAGCGACCCATCGGGACCATCCGACCGCCGTATCATCCTCAGGTGAGGATGCGGATAGGAGGGGCATGGGGTCAGCACACCGCTCTCCCGGTCGTTATGACGGTTTTCTTTGACCGGAGCCGCTACTATTCGGTCGAGTAGCTCCTCAATTGGCATCACGAGGCTGAGTGCACCCCGAAAAATGGCAACAGCACGTGGCGGCGGGATGGTGACCCATCCAAGCGCCGGCCACGCCCGACAGCGCTTAACTTCGGTGATCTCACGGGAACCGGTGTATCCACTGTGGCAAGGCCGTTGCCATTCTTCTCTTATTAGAAAGATAAATATAATATTGTCACTACTGAAGATATCTGATGCATTTCCATAAATGAGAATACAAACAGTGTATTTGTAGTATTATTCAATTTTATTTGTGGTATTTTCATGTCAGTTAAGTCAGAAATCTTTTCATGCCCAACTTTAGTTCAATGTTTCCTGCAGTAACATCTCAGTACTGAATCAAGTGATGGTAGTAATTGTAGCTGTTATTATTATGAGTGGGGTACAATCTTGCTTTCTATGATTACTGGTTTGTGCATTAATGGTAACTACTGCAACCCACGCCTTAGATCGTCCTGTATTCGTGTGTATCCAGTATGCTATTCAAAGGGAATCTTAAATGAAAGTATTATGACAACTAGTATTCAATTTTCTTAAACATAATGTTTCAAATTAATATGCCTAATTAGGCTGGCGATCGTTTATTGTTTCATTTGTATGAACTTTTCTACTTTCATTACCCCCAAGGTAAAGCCTATTTAGTTTTCCATTAATTGCAATGTCTACAAAATACTGTCCGATACCCTTTTTTCCATTAGACAAAAACACAGTCATATACTACATTCTTCGCAGAGGGTAACACTAGTTTGTGTCACAGCAAACGAGCTTAGTGTTATAGACTGTCTTCAGAAAATGAGGATTTCTCGTCACCTTAGTTCAGTGTTCAACAAAATGCGGCCCATTGGCCGCATGCAGCTCGAATTAAGTACTGGTGTGGCCCGCAGTTCTAAGCTGCATTTTATCATAGTATGCATCCAACAAGTAACAGCTGAGTCCGAAAATGTCAGAAAATGTTAAGAGCTTTTAAGAGTGTAGTTTCCTTACCCGGTAACAAACAGTAATATGTAGAGAGGCAGTAATATTTTAAAATATACATAATTTTAAGTGACGTTGGTGTATTCGGCCACGAAATAAGTGAACTTGGTAATGTACTTCAGGGGCAGAGGGATATGTAGTCCAGCCACTGCAGAGGTAAAGGGTGTGAGCGGGACATGTTTCATTGTTTATATTCCATTCAAAACGTTTAGTAAATATTTGTTGCAGTCTCTCGGATTGCATAATGAATTTAGATATAACAACAGTTAATAACCTACTCACACAGAAAAACAACAACACTTAGTCAGGCAATTACAGTGTCAAAACTGTAGGGTTGCTGACGGAGTCAGCAGTCTGAAACACAGAACAGTCGATATGATGTGTTCAGATTGGTACCTACTTTTAACGATCAGTACTTGGGGGCTGACAGCCAACATGTCGTGCCCTTAATGTAACAAGTCAGTTGCGGGCTTATAACATTCACATTTACGTACGTTACCAGTCGATAACAACTTTGGTACATGTGCTGCGGAAGATGCCGCCATATCGTATCAGTATTGGCTATTGAGCAAAAACGTTTGACGACCACTGCCTTAATTTAATGATCTAACGTATAATGGTAGATTTGCATTATTGTGCTCTTGGCTGTTAGTGGTGGTGTAGGGTAGTGTGGGGTATCAAGGAGACAGAAGGTACTAAAAAAGAGGGGGCGACATTTTTCAGTTTTCGCCTAGGACAGCAAAACACGTAGCAACTGTACTGACTGTGCTACCATTTATTTTCGATCGCAAACCTGTGACACTTGTCATCGTGCAGCTAGTATGTAACACAATCGAAAGGCATACTTTTCCATGTGTAGAGCTATTTGCAGCACTTGTGGATACAAGACTTCCACACTGCTTCTGTCAAGTTACAGATTGTGACCTTAGACATGTTCCTGCGAAATAATTTAGAAATTCTGTGGAAAGGTTTGATGTCTATGTCTATCGTTTATGTGTATGTGACATTCACAGCTTATGACGATTTGGCTCACGGCTTCCTCGGTCAGGTGAATGATGTGAACAATACCCAATTTGCGTTGAGCCGCCTTCGGGACCTCGTGTGTTGCGTGTATACTCCATGGAAATTTGAGAAGATTCAATATCACAAGTGTTTTCGCTGGGAGTATTGATAGCATTCGAACTCCTGTCACTCAGGTCCTCCTGGGGTGGGGATCCTCCACAGACGGCGTGCCTCCCTCTGGCTGACACGCGCTTCCGCAGCTGCCGTTGTGGGCCGCGTTTACGGCAGTAGTTTCCCCCATGGTCGCTGTACTGCGGCACGGTGCGTGTGGGCGTCCGGAAGGTAAGTGCGTGGGATGTAAGAGTGTTTTCAACGACCTCCTCAGGCATCTAGCTGCGAATGGCTCGTGTTTCTCAGTACATCACAGCGGCATTTATTGTTGTTACTATTTCATCACGCAGTGGGCTCTTTCCTCCCTCCATGTTCATCCTGGTGTAGCTGAGAGCATCAGTCAACTTAGGAATTTTATAGTGTTTTTAAAAAAGTAAATACACTCAGCAGACTTGTTAAAATGATTCAAATGGCTCTAAGCGCTATGGGACTTAACATCGGAGGTCATCAGTCCCCTAGACTTAGAACTACTTAAACCTAACTAACCTAAGGACATCACACACATCCATGCCCGAGGCAGGATTCGAACCTACGACCTAAGCAGCAGCTCCGTTCGGGTCTGAAGCGCCTAGAACCGCTCGGCCACAGCGGCTGGCCTCAGCAGACTTGTAGTGGTCGGGAACTCTGTAACGATGACGGTATAAATTTACGTCGAAATTTGAAATTCCACTATCATTTCATCCATCACCGCTCCAATTTTGACATCAAATACTAATAGGTTTGGATTAATGAAATTTCTCGTCTGAAACAAAACACTGTTGTTTATGACCGCAAACTACTGTGCTGCGATGGTCTGTTTTCATTTCGAATAGTTTTTAACTGTGTGAAGAAAACTGTTTTAACGCCTATATTAACGATTTAATTAACATTTCCTGTGGTACAGCCGGCCTTTGGGGCCGAACGGTTCTAGGCGCTTCGGTCTGGAACAGCGCGACCGGTCCGGTCGCAGGTTCGAATCCGGCCTCGGGCATGGATGTGTGTGATGTCCTCAGGTTAGTTAGGTTTAAGTAATTCTAAGTTCTAGGGGACTGATGACCTCAGATGTTAAGTCCCATTGTGCTCAGAGCCATTTGAACCATTTTAGAGCCTGTGGTACATCTTCTGAAGCACCATTTGTGAAATCTTCAAGATATGATATTCCGCACCAGATTTAATAATTCCTGTAGCAGTTCATGAACTGCAACACAAGGAAATGCGCCAGGAGGGCTGGGGCAGTTTAGACTCCATGGAGGAATGACATATCTCATGCTAGTACCTATGACATCTGCAAAGCAAACTACAGCTCTCTCTCTCTCTCTCTCTCTCTCTCTCTCTCTCTCTCTCTCTGTATGCAACGATCTTTTTTTAAAATGTAATTCAAGTCATACTGTTAATAGTTTTTCGACATAGTCAATTTGTGTGTGTGAAGTAGCTACCACATCTGCCTTATGTTCCCTGCGTCACGATCATGTGAACGGAATTTAATTATTTATTAACTCCAGCAGTATATCTGGATCGATTCCTAGTCAGGTATTTGTTTTGGAAGGAAGGCGTCTCTCGCTTGCGCCGGTATCCGACAGGTTGGTTCATATATACAGACCACTTGACATGGCAGTGGACGCCGACAGGAACTGTGTTTTTGTTCAGGAGGGCTTAGCTCGCTGCTACTTGTAGCGGCCGGCACAGACATCGGTGGTTCGAAGTCCCCGGCGCATACGCCAGAGCGCGCTGCTGCGTGGGGCTGCATGGTGGGGCAGCCTTCGCGGGCCCGGGAGTGCGCACCCGGGACAGCCTGCGATGGTGGCGAGACGCGAGAAAATTTTTTGAGATATGTTTAAGCGATCTGTGACGGGGTAATCACATGTTTCCTTACACGATCGTAATGAAAAAAGCGCCGCACACACTGCTATCGATTACCTGACAAATTCTTTAAATAAACTGTATTCCATACACAACGTTGTACCCGTTAATTTTTTTAAATAAAGAATCTTCCACACATTTTTCTAAATTGTTTAAACAATATTCTATAGACTGCAAGAGATCAATCAATATTTCCAGAAGGGGGAGGGTGGCAAGGAAAACTGAGGATATCGATTTTGTTAATTAATTAGTTAGTTAGTCAAATTGATAGAATGGTAGGGGGGCTGCTCGAATAACTTGAAGCAGCTCATGAGTACCGAAAGTGACAAACTTGAAATATTTCTCACCAATTTTAATCAATTTAATTAATTAGTCAATTAACTTGATATCAGAAGTGGTGCCAGGTTTCTGAGAGAGTGGGGAGGGGTAGGGTGACATTGAAAACCTCTTAACTAAACAATATGTTAAGGACCTGTCAATAAAAAGGACGGATTATTCCCAGGGGGTCTTAATCCTCTTAGCAGAACAACAGGTGAAGGATCTGTCAATCAAAAGAGAACAATAGGTTTACTCCTGAATGTATACTTGCACCTGATGTAGACAACCCACAATGTGCAGTGATGCCAGTGTTGTCCCCCTACTATCAATGGTCTCAGCAATGTCCTCGTCTTGAGTAGCATAGAATCGGCGCTGTAATGTATACCAACACGCTTACCTTCCTCAATAATGTCACGCGAATAAAGCAACTCCTGCGCGCCTCCAAACTGTTTCGATGACTTCCTATACTACCATGAACTGGGGTGCAGCGTAGCAATCACATGGCACCACATTAAACACATGGAGAGAGGGCATGCCTGCACCATGCCTACCTGCCGAATTCCGCTATTGTCTTTGGGATCAGTTTACGGCTGAACGGCGCTGGACTGACTCCCACCATATGTTATATTTCTCATCCGACAGGAGGCGCCTTGGGCTTGCATCTAGCACTCTTGATTGTTTGTCGTATTGAAATTCTGGACACAACTGTGCCACTCTCCAATACTGTCATAAAATGACGTTTTTTTCATCATACATACACTGTACAGTCACATTAATGAGACCACCTGTCAAACTACTGAATAACCATCTTCTGCTGTGCAGACCACTGTGAGATGTGCAGGAGGAGAGTCTTTGAGGTTCTGGAATGTACCAACAGGGATGTGGAGCCATATTGACTCCAGCACTGTGATCAGCTGTGCTAGGTTTCTCGGTTTCCATGGAGTGAACAGCCCGATCGAGGTGGTCCCACAGATTCTCGACTGGGCATATATCTGGGGAGCTTGGTAGCCAGGTGAATATGGTAAACTCATCCTTGTGCTCTTCAAACCACTTACGCACACTGTGAGCTGTATGTCACTTGAAATTGTCCTGCTAATAGATGCCATCGTGCCAAGAGAGAATAAACTGCATATAGGAGTGGACATCGTCCACAAGGATAGGCGCATACTTGCAGTGGTCCATTGTGCCTTCCAGAATGATGAAATCACCAAAGGAATGTCGTGAAAACATCCCCCAGACCATCACACTCCCTCCTCCAACCTGGACCCTTCCGACGATTGTTGCAGAGTGTTTGCTTTCAGACATTTCGGAGCATAAAACGTGATTAATCTGAAACGTCCATCTATCGCCACTCAGTGGACGTCCAGTTGCGGTACTGGCACGCAAATTCCAGCCTTCGCCGTCGATAAACAGCACTTAACATGGGTGCAAGAACCAGGCGCTTGTTGCAGAGGCCCATTGCAGCAATATTCGCTGAACTTTCGTTGAAGAGACAATATTTGTAAACCCTTGGCTCATCTGGGCAGTCAGTTGCTCAAAAGTCTCACGTCTGTTCCCTCTTACAATTCTCTACAGCAGTAGTTCACCCTTGTCGTCTATGAATCGCTGAACACCACAGTTCCTTGGCACCGGTTTGGATAACGCGATTTTGCCACCCATAGTATATTTTAAATATGGTGGTACGCGAAAAGCTTACATTCTTAGCTGTTTCGGAAATGTTTCCACGCTTGGTCCAAAAGCCAACGATCATACCCGTTTGGACATCAGATAAATCGCTCCAGCTTCCCATTACAATAACTACTGCACTGTTCCCTGTATTCCTCCAACACGCTCCACAGCTAGTGCTGCCAAAAGCTTACATTCTTAGCTGTTTCGGAAATGTTTCCACGCTTGGTCCAAAAGCCAACGATCAAACCCTTTTTGAAATGGGATAAATCGCCCCAGCTTCGCATTACAATAACGACTGCACTGTTCCCTGTATTCCTCCAACACGCTCCACAGCTAGAGCTGCCATCTGCCTTCTGTGAATGGTTATAGCATGCCGACATCGAACATAGGTGGTGGTGACATTAATGTGACTGAACAGTGTATTCTCAATGTTTCTGAGGGTTACGATTCGACTTGTAAATAAGTATAGATGGGTTTCGTTCTCAGATGTGTTTGGTGTGTACACACTGTATATATATATATATATATATATATATATATATATATATATATATATATATATATATATATATATTCATATTCACGTGTGTGATGGGTCTGTAGTGTTTTATCTACGATGGAAGCAGGTTAGTTCTTGTTTTATAGCTGCCATCCACTGCACACACACATTTATAGTGGTGAAGTTTTCAAACCTAGAACCTATTTTTTTGGGATCCTGAGTCGATGCCAAAGTCTTCTCCAAGGGGAAAAATGTGCATCTTGCAATTTTTTAATTTCCTCACAGAATTTATTTGCTGGCTATGTCATTTTAAACTTAGATAAATTTGAATTTCCCTTACATTTTCAATATGGCGTAAAGTGTGAATCTCCTTCTTGCATTTCAAATTTCTCCACCATTTTAACTTAAAGTCATCTGGGCTTTAATGTTAGAGACGTTATGGAAGTTGCTGCAGCACTATCACAAACAGCATACTAGTCACAAAAATTGGAGATGCCATTGTGCGCTTCACGTTATGCTATGGAATGGGCAGTATGTTTGATGTGGTTCTCCGGCGGCTCTCTCTGAGTGTTAGTGGCAGGGCAGCGGTCCTCTGGCGAGTGAGGCAACGACAGTGGCAGGGGCATGGGTGAGTCAGCTGCTCTTCACACAACCTGGAGGTGGTGCAGAAGGAGGCCTCTCCCAAGTGTGGAGTTTGTTTAAACAAAGACATGAACATTGTTATCCTACCCCAGCAGTTGTCTAAGTATTGCAGAAGTTGAATTAAGCTTGTTGGACCGGAACAATAACATCATAGGAAAACTAATGATTTCTTAATTTCCTGGAATTTTAAACCCAAGACAAGTTAACCAAAAATCATGTAGTTTGCATCAGTGCACAGAGAAATCTGACAACCATGATTGCTATAAATAGCTCTGCAACTCACTGCATGTCTGAGTGAGTAACAGTTTTTACCTGCATCGGGAAAGATGTTAAGTAGCTTTTCATGTCGCTGAAAGTAGGTCAGCTATATGTAGCAGGAAAGTCCTGATTAGGTACTATATATAGGGCGAAAAATGTGTTTACATATACTAAAGGGATTTTTTGAGTATGCAGGCTTGGACCTCCATGAGGAAAAATCATTTTCTAGGGTCAGACAATGCCCTTTGACACCAGGCCACCCCCTCCACCTGTACTGGTTCTGGGACAAAGGGCATTGTCCCATAGGGACAGGAGGAGGGGATGACCTGGCGAGATAATGCACTATATCCCAGAACTGGCACAGAGGAAGGAGGGAGGGGGTGAACTTGGGAGACAATGCCCATTGTCGTAGTGTGCCCAGGTCATCATCTTGGATCCTAATGTCGTACAGACTGTCCTTAAGGAGACAATGTCCATTGTTCTAGTATGCCTAGATCTTCAATTCTGACATTATGCAGGCTGTTCTTGTATTTCACACCAACAGAATGTTACACCATCTTAAATTTCCCATCAATTTGTGCTCAGGACAACATCCCTAGTTCCAGTGAGACGTCAAAGGGGTGTAGGAAAAACCGGTAGCACAATAAAATATTTTGAATTTCCCACTAATTTTTGAACTTCGCGTCATTTGATTGCAATTGGTCTGTGTCGGAAGGGTTGGGGAAATCTGGCAGCGTGGCATGAGATCAAAGATGACATCATTGGAGGGAAGCAGGGGAAGGTGTAGAAGTGAGATGGTAGGTGCGAGATGAGGGTGGCGACATCGTTTGTGCCAGAACTCTTCTGATGAGATCATTTATCGACAACTTTAAGGACTTGGATAAATGCTTCATGGATTTCTTATCACTTCAGATTTTTATGTGACCTCAAGCTTTCGACGACTTCCTCTGTCTTCATCCTCATGAGTTGTCTGTAGACCATGCAGATCTTTATTTAGTTAAGGGAATAATGCCATGGAGATGTCACGAAGTCACAGAACTTTCATTTGCTACCAGAGACTATGCTGATGACTATGATGGAAGAACACTTGGCCTGCCGGTGTGGCCGTGCGGTTCTAGGCGCTTCAGTCTGGAACCGCGTGACCGCTACGGTCGCAGGTTCGAATCCTGCCTCGGGCATGGATGTGTGTGATGTCCTTAGGTTAGTTAGGTTTAAGTAGTTCTAAGTTCTAGGGGATTGATGACCACAGATTTTAAGTCCCATAGTGGTCAGAGCCATTTTTGAAGAACACTTGTAGCAATGTTGATTTCGATAGATGATGGATGACTCTGCTTATTTCCCTGTTGCCTTTTAGCATCAAGCACCCGTTTCCATGTACCTCCTGATTTGAGCTGCTGTTGCAGATTCTGATCTCAATGGATTCTTTGATGACAGAAACCCAGTAAGTAGATACGTGGGATAAGATTTCACTTTCATCAAACATAATCGTGTCTTTGTCCACGACGATGTCTTAGGGAACAGCAGCTTTCTCAAAATCGCGATATTTAAAGTGAAATTGGTACTCTGTGCAGCGCTTTGAGATCGTTCGTATTGATTGATCAGTTTAACTGTGTTGTAAACCGTCGTAGCCAGTTTTGTAAAGGTCTCGTCGCTATTTGCTGTGGAGGCCGAGTTTCCACTGTTGTTACGGTACGCCGCGTTTGTGAGTTCGTGAAACGGCTTCTGGTGCAGTACACCGCTAAGACAATTTCTCCCTGCCACTACTACATAGCTATGCCCCAGGGTCAGGTATTAGGATAGGAGGACGGAGGTTCTGCAGCGCTTCAACAAATTAGTAACAAAGTCACACAGATGAGTTAAAAAGGTTTATTTATCTTTGTAACTTGTCGAATAATGAAGTCTGCAACACTGCATGTAATATAACTTAAAAAGGCCCTCAATGGCTAAGTGCAAATAATAGTAGGTAAACTTCACAGTACATTATAAATACAATTTACTACAGCTGTATGTTCATTTCTAACAGTTCACTGTCTAAGTCATCTCTGGATGATGATCTATAACCAAGTGGGAGAGAGCTGCTCTTCTGTCTTCCGAGTAGGCTTTTGTCCGTTGTCGTCCGGTCATTGGTGGATTGTACTCAGTCACCAACTGGCCGAAGCGAAGTCGGTATCTTCATCCTCAGCGCTGCCCGTGGGACTGGTGGAACTCGAGCAAGTGGCGAGTCTCTATGGCACTGGCATCAGCTCGCATCTTTGTGCCTGTGGTGCTTTTGCCCCGGCTGTGTCCTGTTCGGACAACACAGCAAAGTGATAGCACTCTGAAAAGGAATTTTACAAATTCCATGAATACTGACACCAAGGCTGTCTTTTACTGGGCGCATTATTTCTTAAATCTTCTTGGCTGGTCAGAAAATGGATTGAATACCGCGTTTTCCCAGGATTTTTCCTATTTTATGTGTTGCAGCTCCAAAGAGAGGAAGGACTGGTGCAAGGTGATCATTTACTGATAATTAAATACCTATTTGTTGCTTTTGTTTCTTATATGTGGCTAACTTAATTACTCGTTCATAACAACCATTCCTCTGGTGCATGTTCTTGGCTATCTGATCTCGGGATCCAGGTGGTCCTTGTCAGAAACAGTTTCGGCTCAGTACATCAAGCGTGTTTAAAACTGCTTTGTTTTCGACTGGGTTACGTAAGCTTTGCACAGTGAGATATAGGTTAGTATGTGCTGGCTTCCAGTAAACAGAGTGGCCTACCCGCACTTCTCATTTTCGTTGAAGCAAAAAATCTCAAATAGGTCTTCGGTCAAAACAGACTCAGCGATGCTCATGTATTTGTGGCTCGCAGCAAGGTAACAGTCGTCGGCATATCCAGATTTCCTTGATGTTATCTTAAGCATGCCTGCTACATAAAGGCAAAACAGTATGGGGGCTAGCACCGATCCTTGTGGAAGGCCATTGTTAAGCTTCGTTAGAGGGCTGATCTTATCCCTAATTGGAGGCTTAACATAGCGTGATGAGGTATCCAATTTTAAGACACGGTGTGAATCATAAAAGTTTGAATATTACCCATTGCCTCCTCATAGTACCATAAGCCGCTCTTAGATCTATAAATACAGTTGAGGTATTTTGTTTGTTTTGAAATCCTGTTCCAATAAAAGTTATCAGTGAGATTATGCGATAAGTCACACAAATCTGAAGGCTGTAAATTCAACTAAATACTTAGGGATTACAATTACAAATAACCTAAATTGGAACGATCACATAGATAATATTGTGGCCAGAACGAACCAAAGACTGCGATTCATTGGCAGAACACTTAGAAAGTGCAACAGGTCTACTAAAGAGACTGCTTACACCACGCTTGTCCGCCCTATTCTGGAGTACTGCTGTGCAGTGTGGGATCCGCATCAGGTGGGACTGACGGATGACATCGAAAAAGTCCAAAGAAGGGCAGCTCGTTTTGTATTATCGCGAAATAGGGGTGATAGTGTCACAGACATGATACGTGAATTGGAGTGGCAGTCATTAAAACAAAGGCGTTTTTCGTTGCGACAGGATCTTCTCATGAAATTTCAATCAGCAGTTTTCTCCTCCAATTGCGAAATCATTCTGTTGGCACCCACCTACATAGGGAGAAATGATCATCGCGATAAAATAGGAGAAATCAGGGCTCGCACAGAAAAATTTAAGTGCTCTTTTTTCCCGTGTGCCGTTCGAGAGTGGAACGGTAGAGAGACAGCTTGAAGGTGGCTCATTGAACCCTCTGCCAGGCACTTTATTGTGAATAACAGAATAATCACGTAGATGTAGATGTAGACGAGAGGACCTGGTCTGATCAACTGCGGTTTGGGTGGAATCCTGTCTGTTCAACAGGCATGTACTGGAAAATTTTGTGGCAGTCTCTGTTATACAGTATTCTTTCCAGAAGTTTATACACTTTGCTAAGTAACGCAGTAGGGCATTAGGTTTGCGGTTCTTCATTTGGGTTACCTGGTTTTAAGATGGCTGTGATTTTTGCTCTTTTAAGTCATGGGGTTTGTTACCAGTTTGGAGAATATCAGTGAAGAATGCTGCTAGTCAGTTTTTTACATACATCCCACTGTGGATTAGGAATCCACATCCTGAATGGATGCCATCAGAACCAAATGAATCTTACGTAACAAAAAATAAAGACCGCCAGAAGCCGGGCGCGGTGTGAACGCGACAGCTTGCTCATCAGCTGTCCCGTGAGTCTGCAAGTTAGACTGATACAGAATCTATCATCCCACCCCATATAAAAGATGGATTACCCCCATAAAGCTAACAGGCTACATGAAAAACTCAATTGCCTCGCTCATTGGAAGACGTTATTTGATAAGTTCCTGAACTCGTTGGGGGCTTCGCCTATTGCTTATAAATAAGCACCTGGGTATTTCAATAGAAATATTCACTCTAATGGTTGCTGAGTCATAGAGTTTGATCTGGTAAAAATAATATATGTTGACGCAGTGCGTAAAAACCACTCCGTACACATAAACGTCGAGGTTATAAAACAATTTGATAATGAATTTACATAACTAAATTAGAACAATGACAAGAAAATGAATGACTGTTATGGTCGCCACCAACATGATGCTGGACAGCTATGATTGAGACGGTGCCCAGACACATAAAGGACACAAATAATGTTTTCAGCCGTGATTGCAAAATTATGTACTTACACACAAGGGGTATGAAATGGAACAGAAGTACACAATAGATTAATGAATAAGGGAAAAATCAGAAAGAAACGTCACTAGGCAAGTGAATTCAAATGACTTAACTCGATCAGGAAACAAACATGAGTGGTTACGAAAGGAATCCCCTTTGAAGCAAGAATTAGGTTGCCAAAAAACTTGCATACCCATGTGTGAAGCGCATAGATCAAGTTAGGAACACTAAAAGATAACAACCAGGAATAAACTCCTCTTCCCTCAGTATATCGCGATTTACGAAGACAGGAGTGTGTATTGTAAATGCGATATTACCATGATTGCCACTGAGGTGGTTGCTGACAAGTCGGTGTGTGCCGAACTTAGTCCGCTGCTAACTGTTGCTGGGCTGATTGCGAATTGCAGATCTCATCATCCTTGTGATTACTCGCCGTGGGTGCGCGTAAGTTCAAAGTGAAACTTCGAAGACTTGGCAAATGGCCGAAGTTCCGTGCAGAGTCCATAGTAGCATCACCAAGTAGAAAATCCTTCTTAATCCGAATACGAACACGAAAAATGCCTCTCTCAGTGAGTTCAGAGGGAAAATCAGTTCCTGTGGGACATCTAAGGACTGTATGTTCATGGGAGCCATGCTGAGGAACTGAAAGCGCAGTTTGTCATCTGGAAATGCAGCTAAGTTTGGCAGATTTATCGTGACTAGAAAATATAAACGTTAGAGTTTAGTAACGGAGTTCTTTAGTAATTTCAGAGTATATCTTAAAAATAATGGTTATTTACTGTTAAAAGTTGAGGTTTCAGTTAGAAACGTGATTGTTTAAGTATCCCATTTTCCCTCCCGTTTTTATACTGCCTTACATATTCCGCGCCAACGGCCTTGCCCTAGTGGTAACACAGGTTCCCGTCAGATCGCCCAACTTACGTGCTGTTGGGCTTGGTTAGCGTGTGGAAGGGTGACCGTCCGGGTCTGCTGACAAGGGAACCTCCCCATCGCACCCCTCTCGGATTTAGTTATAAATTGACGCAGTGGATAGGCCTTGAAAAACTGAACACAGATCAATCGAGAAAACAGGAAGAAGTTGTGTGAAACTATGAAAAAATAAGCAAAATATACAAACTGCGTAGTCCATGTGCAAGATAGGCAACATCAAGGATAATGTGATCTGAGGAGCGCCGTGGTCCCGTGGTTAGAGTGAGCAGCTGCGGAACGAGAGGTCCTTGGTTCGAGTCCTCCCTCGAGTGAAAACTTTACTTTTTTTATTTTCGCAAAGTTACGATCTGTCCGTTCATTCATTGATGTCTCTGTTCACTGTAATAAGTTTAGTGTATGTGTTTTGCGACCGCACCGCAAAACCGTGCGATTAGTAGACGAAAGGACGTGCCTCTCCAATAGGAACCGAAAACATTTGATCGCAAGGTCATAGGTCAACCGATTATTCCACAGGAAAACACGTCTGATATATTCTATACGACACTGGTGACGGCATGTGCGTCACATGACAGGAATATGTTGTCGACCCACCTAACTTGCACACTTGGCGAATGGGTAAAAAGATTCTTCTACCTTGCCCGATTTAGGTTTTCTTATGGATGTGATAATCACTCCCAAAAAAGTGATGAAAACATAAGAGTTTGTCACATAAACTGCAACAAATGAATGCAACGGTTTCACAGTCGCACAGTTTTCCCTGTGTTCTGTCAAAACATATGTTTTTTACGTTTTTAAATGTTTCCGTGTGTAGACCGTCACATCCTGCATATGTCCAAGCAAATCTAAACATGTCCTGGAATTTTGGAGAGCGAAGTTGATTATGTGTGAGTGCCTGAACTTTAATAATTGTGTGAAAATAAAAAATTAAACTTTTCACTCGAGAGAAGATTTGAACCAAAGACCTCTCGTTCCGCAGTTGCTCACGCTAACCACGGGACCATGGCGCTCGCAAGCTGACACACTCCTAGATGTTGCCAACCTTGCACATGGCCTACTCAGTTTGTATATTTTGCTTATTTTTTTCATAGTTCCACACAACTTCTTCCTGTTTTCTCGATTGATCTGTGTTCAGTTTTTTAAGGCCTATCCCTGTGCCAACTTATAAATAAATCTGATGGGGGTGCGATGGGGAGGTTCCCTTGTGAGAGCTATTAGCGAGTGGAGTGCACTCAGTCCTTGTGAGGCCAGTTGAGGAGCTACTTGATTGGGAAGTGACGGCTGTGGTCACGTAAACAGACAACGGTCGGGAGAGCGGTGTGCAGACCACATGCCGCTCGATGTCTGCATCCAGTGACGCCTATCGGCTGAGAGTGACACGGCGGTCGGTTGGTACCTTCGGGCCTTCCGAGACCTGTTCGGACGGAGTTAAGTATTTTACACGATCCGCATTTGATCAGTCTGTTCATATTGATACTGACACATTTGTTTATAGGCGAATGTAACACATTAGAAGGAATGTCCTCTACTCCATACGTCACCGAATCGCATAAAACTGTAGTTCGAGAGTTTTTGGGGTCTAAACGGCCGTGGACTCGTTCAAAGAATACATCTGCAATTCGCCTCGTGTAATGTAGGGAAACAAAAGAAAAACTAAATCAGAATGCGCGATCGATTTTGATCCCAGCTTCCGGTATTATTTGCTTCTGAAAGCCAGTGCACAGAAATAAGACGTTAAGTTTCGTTTATAACCATGCTACCTTCTGTGAAAATTGGGAAGCATTGGAATAATCTGTTAAATGGAATGAGCCGGCCGCGGTGGTCTGGCGGTTCTAGGCGCGCGGTCCGGAACCGTGCGACCGCTACGGTCGCAGGTTCGAATCCTGCCTCGGGCATGGATGTGTGTGATGTCCTTAGGTTAGTTAGGTTTAAGTAGTTCTAAGTTCTAGGGGACTGATAACCACAGCAGTTGAGTCCCATAGTGCTCAGAGCCATTTGAACCATTTTTTGAAATGGAATGAAGTCTACGGAGAAGAGAATATGGATTGAGAGCAAACCAAAGAAAGAAAAAGTACTAAGAAGTAACACACATGAGACTGGCGATGAGGGTAACATTAAAATTGGACACCTCATAATAAACGAAAAGAAGGAATTCTGCTACCTTGGAAGCAAAACAACGCATAACGGACGACTTTTAACTGTTAACGAATGCATGAACATAGGAAATACGATCACAGGTATGTGAGCGGTTTGAAGATTTCTTAAGTAACAGAACTCAGTACGTAGTCCTCGACGCCAAATGTTCATCAGAGACAGGAGTGTCCTAGGGAAGTGTGATAGGACCGCTGTTATTTTTTGCGGCTGTTTGTTGATGGTGTTGTGGTGTATGGGAAGGTGTCATCATTGAGTGACTGTAGGAGGATACAAGATGACGTAGACAAAATTTTTAGTTGGTTTGATGAATTGCAGCTAGCTGTAAATGTATAAAAATGTAACTTAATGCAGATGAGCAGGGAAAACAAACCCGTAATGTTCCAATACAGTCACGTCGATTAAATGTCTAGGCGTAAGTTTGCAAAATATGAAATTGAACGAGCATGTATGGATTGTAGTAGGGAAGGCGAATGGTCAACTTCGGTTTACTGGGAGTATTTAGTGATGTGTGGTTCACCTGTAAAGGAGACCGCATATAGGAAACTAGCGCGAGCTGCTTTTGAGTTCTTGAGTACTACTCGAGTGTTTGGGATGAGCAACAGGTCGTACTGCAGGAAGACATCGAAGCAACTCGGAGGCGGTCCATTAGATTTGTTACCAGTATGTCCAAACAACACGCAAGTGTTAGGGAGATGCTTCGGAAACCCAAACGGGAATCCCTGGAGGTAAGGCGACGTTCTTTTCAAGGAACGCTACTGACAAAATTTAGAGAACCGACATCTGAAGCTGACTGCAGAATGATTCTACTGCAGCCAAGCTATATTTCGGACAAGGACCACGAAGAGAAGACAAGAGAATTTAGGATTCGTACGAAGGCATGTAGATTGTCGTTTTCCCCTCGCTCTATCTACGAATAGAACAGGAAATAAAATGATTAATAGTGGTACGATGTGCCCTCCGCCACGCACCGTACCGTTGCTTGCGGAGTATGTATGTAGATGTAGAAGCAATGAGAGCATAGGAAGCGGGTTAGCACTGGCATAGAGAATGCGTGTTGAAAGAAGTCATCTGATGTCAAAGATAGGACTTGATTTGAGAAAGAAATTACTGAGAATGTACGTATCGAACACAGAACTGTTTGGAAATGAATCATGGAATGTAGGAAAACCGGAAAAGAAAAGAATCGAAAAGTCTGGGATGTAGTGTTAGACAAGGATGCTAAAAATTAAGTGGACTAATAAGATAAGAAATGAGAACGGGCTCCATAGAATCGGCAAGGAAAAGAATGTATGGAAAAGTATAATTAGACTAAGAGACAATTGATAGAATATTATATACAATATCAAAGAACAACTACTACAGCCAGCTGGCTGCAGAGGACAGAAATTGTGGAGGAAAACAGAGATTGAAATATATCACACAAATAATTGAGAACGTGCGGTACTAGGGCTACTCATAGATGAAGAGAATAATGCAGGAGAGGAAATCGCGGAGATCGTCGTAGAAGCATTACACCTGTCAGAACACAGATGAGAAAAAAAAAAAAAAATTCAGAATTACAGGTCATGATTCATTAACCATATTAAAACCAGCTACCTAGCCCATTAAGCGGTTTCGTTGACAAGGGCTGCATCCTATTTTCCACATCAGATTTTCAACAGACAACTACTCAAAATGGTTCAAATGGCTCTAAACACTATGGAACTTAACATCTGAGGTCATCAGTCCCCTAGACTTAGAACTACCTAAACCTAACTAACTTAAGGACATCACACATATCCATGCCCGAGCCAGGATTCGAAACTGCGACCGTAGCAGCAGCGCTGTTCCGGACTGAAGCGCCTAGACCCGCTCGGTCACAGTGGCCGGCAGACAATTACTGCGCATTTGATTAGTTACTTGTGGCTCAATAAACTTATAGTATTAATTTACTTTGCAGAATCAACCACTTTAGCTTTTTGTTTTCTTATTTTACGTTATCTTCTTCTTAAAATGCTGATTTTGACTAAAGTCCGTCAAAGTCAAGTCAGCACTGGCGAGGAGGGCAGGGATTATCGCCTAGCGCTGGAACAGACCACAGTAGTGTCCGTCGATGGATACGGCGTCCTTCCATTGGGCAGTTTTTATTTTATTTTATTTTATTTTATTTTATTTTTATGTAACCACTTGCATCGAACAGTCAGTAGGTCTACACAAGAGTTGTAAAAGGAGGACGCGGGGCTTGGGGTGGGGGATATAATATATTAAATATATCCTACTGATGGGTCCTGTTCTCTCGCGTACCAAGGATATCAACTACCTTAGCACGATTAAATATGTACCGCATATATTCCGTGGCCCTATGTTAACCGCTTGTTTTCCCAGTAACTTCACAGCATATCGTCTGGAAAGAAAGCGGTGAGTGATTCTGTATCAGATGCAGCTGACTTGAGCCGCAGTGACTGGATACAGCTGCACACCGGTCCCCAGTGGTTAGCGAACTCCCGTGGGCCTGTTTTCACTCATTAACAGACGTGTTTGGAAACGTTCTCCTCGCGCCTCAGCTGCAACGCCCATTAACAGCAGCACCAGCCTCGGTTGAATCAGACCATATGCGCAAAAGTTATCAGTGAATACTGCCGGAGACTGTAAGTGTTACACCGTGAATACCTTGACAGAAAGCTAGTACAATTATTCTTCAATATTTACATGCCTGTAGGCATTAATAATAAAAAATGGTTCAAATGGCTCTGAGCACTATGGGACTCAACTGCTGAGGTCATTAGTCCCCTAGAACTTAGAACTAGTTAAACCTAACTAACCTAAGGACATCACAAACATCCATGCCCGAGGCAGGATTCGAACCTGCGACCGTAGCGGTCTTGCGGTTCCAAACTGCAGCGCCTTTAACCGCACGGCCACTTCGGCCGGCTATTAATAATAAAACTTTCTTGTTTGTGATTGCTTGTTTTCAGGGAAGAAAGGAAGCCATTGTAACACTAATCGGCTCTGGTCATTGCGAAAATCTCGTCGATGCTTTCAGTTAACTCGTTGGCTCTCTAAGGGATGCTATCACTTAGTTTCTTGCCACTATTAGCGTTATTTAAACAATTTTTTACGGAATGCAGCTAGCTGTGGGCCAAATAAAATCGCAGTTTACAAGGTATGTTACTGTATTCCAATTATAGTTCACATCCACAATCCCGCATTCTCCCAACGGAGGATACCCCGAACAACATTTGTCTTTGTCTGGGCCTCTCACCACTTCCGCTGCTTCCGTCACAAAGTCGTCATACAAAGTGGTCTCTCCAAAATAACCACAACTTTCGCCCATTATGGCATTCTGAGATTATTGTTTAACTCGAAATTTCGCTGTTCATAAGGAAATATCATTACTGTGTTTTACTTAGGAGTTAAAATTCTCAAGATATTTGGCGCAAAAAATGGCTCTGAGCGCTATGGGACTTAACATCTGAGGTCATCAGCCCCCTAGAACATAGAACTACTTAAACCTAACTAACCTAAGGACAAGACACACCCATGCCCGAGGCAGAATTCGAATCTGCGACCGTAGCGGTCGCGCGGTTCCAGACTGAAGCGCCTAGAACCGCTCGGTCACACTGTTTCGCGCAAAGACACAATATTTAAGAGTACAAATTTCCAGTGAAAACCGTAGAAATGTGGGAATCATACCTTTGGATTACTTTTAAAAAAGTCTCTAGGATGTTGTCCGCCACATACATCGATGCTGTTATAATGTTATACCATTCTTACATATGAAGAATAGGGTGAGTATATGATGGCTATTGGGTGTCTGTTAAAGTTACTGGAACTGTTCAGGTGGCCAGAGGATGTGCACCTGGAGCTTATTATCACCATCTACACTCCTGGAAATTGAAATAAGAACACCGTGAATTCATTGTCCCAGGAAGGGGAAACTTTATTGACACATTCCTGGGGTCAGATACATCACATGATCACACTGACAGAACCACAGGCACATAGACACAGGCAACAGAGCATGCACAATGTCGGCACTAGTACAGTGTATATCCACCTTTCGCAGCAATGCAGGCTGCTATTCTCCCATGGAGACGATCGTAGAGATGCTGGATGTAGTCCTGTGGAACGGCTTGCCATGCCATTTCCACCTCGCGCCTCAGTTGGACCAGCGTTCGTGCTGGACGTGCAGACCGCGTGAGACGACGCTTCATCCAGTCCCAAACATGCTCAATGGGGGACAGATCCGGAGATCTTGCTGGCCAGGGTAGTTGACTTACACCTTCTAGAGCACGTTGGGTGGCACGGGATACATGCGGACGTGCATTGTCCTGTTGGAACAGCAAGTTCCCTTGCCGGTCTAGGAATGGTAGAACGATGGGTTCGATGACGGTTTGGATGTACCGTGCACTATTCAGTGTCCCCTCGACGATCACCAGTGGTGTACGGCCAGTGTAGGAGATCGCTCCCCACACCATGATGCCGGGTGTTGGCCCTGTGTGCCTCGGGTCGTATGCAGTCCTGATTGTGGCGCTCACCTGCACGGCGCCAAACACGCATACGACCATCATTGGCACCAAGGCAGAAGCGACTCTCATCGCTGAAGACGACACGTCTCCATTCGTCCCTCCATTCACGCCTGTCGCGACACCACTGGAGGCGGGCTGCACGATGTTGGGGCGTGAGCGGAAGACGGCCTAACGGTGTGCGGGACCGTAGCCCAGCTTCATGGAGACGGTTGCGAATGGTCCTCGCCGATACCCCAGGAGCAACAGTGTCCCTAATTTGCTGGGAAGTGGCGGAGCGGTCCCCTACGGCACTGCGTAGGATCCTACGGTCTTGGCGTGCATCCGTGCGTCGCTGCGGTCCGGTCCCAGGTCGACGGGCACGTGCACCTTCCGCCGACCACTGGCGACAACATCGATGTACTGTGGAGACCTCACGCCCCACGTGTTGAGCAATTCGGCGGTACGTCCACCCGGCCTCCCGCATGCCCACTATACGCCCTCGCTCAAAGTCTGTCAACTGCACATACGGTTCACGTCCACGCTGTCGCGGCATGCTACCAGTGTTAAAGACTGCGATGGAGCTCCGTATGCCACGGCAAACTGGCTGACACTGACGGCGGCGGTGCACAAATGCTGTGCAGCTAGCGCCATTCGACGGCCAACACCGCGGTTCCTGGTGTGTCCGCTGTGCCGTGCGTGTGATCATTGCTTGTACAGCCCTCTCGCAGTGTCCGGAGCAAGTATGGTGGGTCTGACACACCGGTGTCAATGTGTTCTTTTTTCCATTTCCAGGAGTGTATTTCGAACTTTGGGAAAGGTAGAATCATTGGAGAGAGGGACATGAGGTGAGTATATGAGAAACGGAAGCGTTTGGTGTCTTTGGCCGGGAGGCCCCTTACGGGGCAGGTCCGTCCGCCTTGGTGCAGATCTTATTACATTCGACGCCACATTGGGTGACCTGCGCGCAGGATGGGGATGAAATGATGATGAAGACAACACAACGCCCACTCCCTGAGCGGAGAAAATCCCCGATCCAGCCGGGAATCGAACCCGGGCCTGTAGGACGGCAATCCGTCACGCTGACCACTCAGCTATCGGGGCGGACATGGGGTGAGTATATAATGGCTGTAGAGTGTCTTTAAAGTTAATGAAACTTTTCAGATGGAGCTCCCAACCCAACATGCCCAGAGGACGTGCACGTGAAGCTTATTATGGCCATTTTTTTCGGACTTCGAAAAAGATCGAATCATTGGCGTCAGGAACACATTATACAGATAGATCACACTAACAGCTGACTGCAGTGCAATAACTGTGAACGGGTACTGACGAGATGGACTGAAGACCACAGTGTGGCAAGAAAGGTAGGCACAAATCCCTCTAGATGGAATACACCAAGAGAACATCATTGGATTGTCCGACTGGATCATTCGAATAGACGGACCACAACAGCTGAAATCCGGACGGAGGTTACAGGTAGAGTATAACTACGAACCGTCTGGAACAGAGTACTAGAAGCCGGGTTGAGATCTCGAGTTGACATAGGTCGTTTATCGCTGACACTGTACCATAGATAACAGAGACTTGCTTGGTGTATAGGTGGAGTTAAATGGGGGACTGAGTTGTATTCTGTGGTGTTCAGCTGTGAATCTCACTTCTGTTTATGAGGGTCAGACCGATGTCACGGTGTCCGTAGATCACCTGGTGAAAAGTCATACGAAACAGCGTCCTCTAAGTGGTACCTCTCAAACTCCAGGAATCATAGTGTGTGGAGCTACTGGATATAACAACAGGACTGATTTGGTGTTTGTTGAATGGAGGCTGAATGCTCACATCCACGGAACCAAATGGTATATTCCATGGTAATGTTAGTCCCACTACTGCAGCTCACACCACGAATGCTGTGAGGAATATGCGGATTATTGACTGGCGTGCCTGACCCCTTGATTTACCATCTAAACAGCATGTCTGGGATGGAATGGGAGGACATATACTTCCGTATCCGTCTCCATCATAATCTTATGAACTGACATATTTCAGAAAGGGCAAGAAATTCCTCAAGCTGTTTGCTTCCATGCCACTACAAATATAAAAACGTATTCGTGTCCTTGGAGGTCACACCTCACACTGATAATGGAAATAAAGTTCCAGATGGAATGAGAGGTTAATCACTCAACACACGTTATGTGATGAACGCCTCTGCAAAGGATGATAAATACCGGAGTGGTGCTTTATGATTTAACATTTTCCATTTCTGTCAGTGTCAAATGCAACAAAGAGAAATCTTCTACAATGAGCCGTTTAAGCGAATACTAAGATTATTTAAACCGCATGGGGAATGAAGTACGGCGAAGCCCAGTACGTTCGTACACAGCCAAGAATACAAATCACCGGATTTGTGTATTTTATAAAGGGCAGTCAAATAAAAACGAGAAAGATGGATATACATAAGTAAACTGTTTACTATTTCAAAAGTAATTGCCATAGCTGTTAGTGCAGTGGCATGCTGAAACGCAATGCCTTCGAATTTTGTCTGTGAAAACTCTTAAAACTTTTCAAGTAAAACAAACATTATTAACATTCTACATATTTATTCTTGATGTCTATATATTTATTCTCAACATAGTCACCCTGGCGACGAACACATCTCTCCCAACAAGAGACTAGTTTGCACATACTGTCGTTCTAGAACGTTTAGACATTATTGACGGAGCCACAACCTTACCTCTGCTTGCATCACTTATTCACTATCAAAGTGAAGTCGTCGAAGGCGTTCTTTAAGTTTTGGTAACAGATGAAAATCGAATGGGGCCAAATCGGGACTGTATGGAGGATGATCGCTGACAGCGAACTCAAGGCGTCGGAAAACTGCAAATGCCGCAGCGCTCGTGTGTGGTCTGGCATGCTGAAGGAGAGGGCGCTCAATGTGTAGATGTTTTCTACTTTTAGAAGCTCAATTGCACTACACTGTTTCTCTTTCACCCACATAATTACGTTACTCACCGCCTCGTTACACGCTACAATTCGGAGCCCTCTAGCGGCAAAGGGTTTTAAATAGAGTCAGCGAAGCGGGGAAGTCGACCAATATACAGGGCGATCAAAAAGTCAGTATAAATTTGAAATTGAATAAATCACGGAAAAATGTAGATAGCGAAGTACAAATTGACACACGTGCTTGGAATGACATGGGGTTTTATTAGAACCAAAAAATGCAAAAGTTCAAAACATGTCCGACAGATGGCGCTTCATCTGCTCAGAATAGCAATAATTAGCATAATAAAGTAAGACAAAGCAAAGATAATGTTCTTTACAGGAAATTCTCAGTATGTCCACCATCATTCCTCAACAATAGCTGTAGTCGAGGAATAATGTTGTGAACAGCACTGTAAAGCATGTCCGGAGCTATGGTGAGGCATTGGCGTCGGATGTTGTCTTTCAGCATCCCTAGAGATATCGGTCGATCACGATACACTTGCGACTTCAGGTAACCCAAAGCCAATAATCACATGGACTGAGGTCTGGGGACCTGGGAGGCCAAGCATGACGAAAGTGGCGGCTGAGCACACGATCATCAGCAAACGACGCGCGCAAGAGATCTTTCACGCGTCCAGCAATATGGGGTGGAGCGCCATCCTGCATAAACATCGTACGTTCCAGCAGGTGTTTATCAGCCAGGCTGGGGATGATGCGATTCTGTAACATATCGGCGTACCTCTCACACGTGACGGTAGCAGTTACAAAACCAGAATCACGCATTTCCTCGAAGAAAAAAGGCCCGATAACGGTAGATGTGGTAAATCCAACCCATACCGTGACTTTCTCGTCGTGCAGTGGAGTTTCCACGACAGTTTGTAAGTAGGCTGTTTAGGTTTTTTTATTGGTAACGCCACCTCTGTATGAAAATCATTGGCTGTGCTGTGTGCAGCCTGTGGCTGCTTTGCATTGTTGTAATACTCGCCATTGTAGTGTTAGGCAGCTGGCTGTGAACAGCGCGTAGCGTTGCGCAGTTGGAGGTGAGCCGCCAGCAGTGGTGGATGTGGGGAGAGACATGGCGGAGTTTTGTAATTTGTCATGAACTGCTATATATATGATGATACGAAGATTTGTAACGCAAGTTCTTGACCTATGAAATTTTTATATGAGACTGTCGCTGTAGCGAAAACTGCTGTCGTAAATATTTCGTTAAGAAAGGTAAGTGACCGTGAAGTAATTCGTTGTGAGCGGCCAGGTGTGCCAGCCGCCTTGTGGTTATTGTGTTCTTATGTTATAAAATTGTACTTGTCACCAGTTCATCATATTATTTACTTGTAAGTTCCATTTCACTGCACACTTTTCTGTTGGTCATAGTATATGGACAATATGTGAGAAGTAGGGACTGTTAGTGTTTGCACGTGTGTTAATAATTCAGCAAGGGACTGGTTAACAGCATTGCTGGTTCTCAGGACAATTCAAAAACTTTGTGAGTGCACAAGTGGTGGTTAAGGACTTGCTCTATTATCCGCAAGACTCTTCCATGGTGATTGTGCACCTGCATAGTCACAACAGATGGCTGCTGGTCATCTCTACAAGGACTACAGTGGGTCTGCATCTTTGATGACCCACCAGTACCATCATCTCTACAAGGACTACAGTGGGTCTACATCTTTGATGATCCATCAATACCATTATTTCTACAAGGACTGCAGTGGGTCTGCACCTCTGGTGGCCCACCAATACCGTAATCTCTACCAGGACTACAGTGTCTCTGCTCTGTGATGACCTACCCACCAATACTCTTCAAAACTTCGACTGACTCCGCTTTGGGTTTGCTCTGTTGTGGCCCATGACCTGTCTGCATGTCGAGAGTCAGCACTGTCTTTCCGTTGGAAGGACAACGCTACTTCTTCAAGATTGCATGGAAATCCACTACTTCCGTGTGCATTTTCTTTTACTGCTCAGACTTTGAGAAAAACACTGCAATGTGATGAATGATCAGGACTGTCTTTATTGACTGTGAGAAAATTTTAGCTTTTGACCAACATTGTATCAATAAGTGTGTGCATTTGATTTCTTTGTTATTGTAATTACGATTATGAAAAATTTTAACAAATATGTATTGGCCAGTGCCCAAAAAAATTTGTAAAATTTTTTGTGGGGAGCATGGGGGCTATGTAAGTAGGCTGTTTAGGTTTTTTTATTGGTAACGCCACCTCTGTATGAAAATCACTGGCTGTGCTGTGTGCAGCCTGTGGCTGCTTTGCATTGTTGTAATACTCGCCATTGTAGTGTTAGGCAGCTGGCTGTGAACAGCGCGTAGCGTTGCGCAGTTGGAGGTGAGCCGCCAGCAGTGGTGGATGTGAGGAGAGAGATGGCGGAGTTTTGTAATTTGTCATGAACTGCTATATATATTATTACTATTAAGTGTTAGGCAGCTGGCTGTGAACAGCGCGTAGCGTTGCGCAGTTGGAGGTGAGCCGCCAGCAGTGGTGGATGTGGGGAGAGAGATGGCGGAGTTTTGAAATTTGTCATGAACTGCTATATTTATATATGATGATATCAAGGTAAATACATTGTTTGTTCTCTATTAATATCTTTCATTTGCTAACTATCCCTATCAGTAGTTAGTGCCTTCCATAGTTTGAATCTTTTATTTAGCTAGCAGTAGTGGCGCTAGCTGTATTGCAGTAGTGGGAGTAACCAAGATTTTTGTGAGGTAAGTGATTTGTGAAAAGTACAGGTTAATGTTAGTCAGGGCCATTCTCTTGTAGAGATTATTGAAAGTCAGATTGCGTTGCGCTAAAAATATTGTGCATCAGTTTAAGCACAGTCCTGCATTATTGTTCAAAGGGGACGTTTCAAGTTCTAGGATTTTCGGTAGCCCAAATTTGCAGTTGTGGGCGTTGACAGACCCTCGGTGCGTGAAATGAACTTCGTCAGTCCACAACACGTTACTCAACCAATCGTCATCTTCCGCCATCTTTTGAAACGCCCACACCGCAAATGCCCTCCGCTTCACTAAATCGCCAGGTAACAGTTCATGATGTCGATGGATTTTGTACGGATAACATCGGAGGGTACGCCTAAGTTCCAACCAAATAGTAGTGTATGGAATGCCGGTGCGACGTGCGACTGCACGAACGCTGACTTCCCCGTGCATAGACGAACCCGCTACAGTTCAAAAATAGCTCTGAGGACTGTGGGACTTAACTTCTAAGGTCATCAGTCCCCTAGAACTTAGAACTACTTAAACCTAACCAACCTAAGGACGTCACACACATCCATGCTCGAGGCAGGATTCGAACCTGCGACCGTAGCGGTCGCGCGGTTCCAGACTGTAGCGCCTAGAACCGCCCCGCCACCCCAGCCGGCAACCCGCTACCGTCTCCATTTCTTCCTGAACTGTCTCAGCAGCATTACGCCTTGTGCTCGGTCGGCCACTACGGGGTCTATCGTCTAAACAACCCGTGGCTTCGAACTTCGAAATCATTCTCGCCACAGCTGCATTTGTCAACGGACCTTTACCCGTTCGAATCCCCTTCCTGTGGCGATAGGATCGTAACGCTGAACTAGCACATTCTCCATTCTGATAATACAGCTTCACTAAAAGCGCCTTTTCAGGTAACGTCAACATGCTGCGACTGCTGGGGTATCTGATTCTCTCTCTCATTACAGCTCCTTTTATACACGATTGCTGTCCAGCGCCATCTGTCGGACATTTTGTAAACTTCGTTTTTTTTTGTTCTATTAAAACCCCATGTCATTCCAAGCATGTGTGTCAATTTTTACCTCTCTATCTACATTATTCCGTGGCTTATTAAGTTTTCCAATTTATACTGACTTTTTGATCACCCGGTAAATAAAATGTCGTCCGGTAGACCGTTCGCCCGGTGCAAGTCTTTCGATTTGACGCCACTTCGGCGACTTGGGCGTCGATGGGGATGAAATGATGATGATTAGGACAACACAACACCCACTACCTGAGCGGAGAAAATGTCCCAGCCAGCCGGGAATACAACCGATAAGCGAACAGAATAAAACATTCGGAGTCATTGCTTTAAGCATACCCTCATACATTTGTCCCACTGTGAGACAAGACTGTCAATTATATCATGGTAAAATGTTTGTTTCGCTGGGAAGCCCTTCCACATCCTCCATACAGTGCCAATCTCTCCCATGCGATTTCCATATTCTTGAAACCGTGAAGAAATGTGTTTGTGGTCGCTGATTTGCTTCGGACAAAGAGATGCACAGTTGGGTGCAATCACTGTTCCATAGGCAACCGTAAATATTTTACTATGAAGGTATTGACCGTCTTGTTTCATAATAAGATAAATGTATTAACAGTTATGGCGATCTCTTTTGAAATAATAAACAGTTTACTTACTTTTTTCATATATCCTTCATTCGACTGCCTCTTACACTTAAGTCTTTTTGTATGAAACCTACAAAACAATAACTTGTTCTGGTAATTATTTACGCTTTGGAGGTGACTAACGAAAGGGTAACGACGAAATAGGGGAAGTAGGGTCTTATAGAAAAGCTGCATCTCTACTGCCAATGGTCATAATTTCATTTCGAACTAGAGTATTGAGTCAGGAGTATAATGTCTGGAGAAAAATAATAGTGTCGAGGTAGACACAAAGATATTAACCTCTAGCTTGAGGAAACTCCACTCACATTTCGAACTAGAGTATTGAGTCAGGAGTATAATGTCTGGAGAAAAATAATAGTGTCGAGGTAGACACAAAGCTATTAACCTCTAGCTTGAGGAAACTCCACTCACAGCTGACACCACTGAACAGCGAGGTTCACATTATTGTGAATTTTTAAATTACTTTTAAATACTTCGTTGTGTTTCTATGTATCTTTCAGGCTTCTGTGCCGAGTGTATTTTGTGAGGATTCTTGGTGCATTAGCACAGGGAACTGGAAAACCCATATTGGCAGACTGAAGCTTTGGAGCACATTGTAAGTTTTATGTGGCTAGCCCTGACACTCTAATAGTGAAAGGATATGTTTCAGATTCGATTCCCAGTACGGTACGGCCGGCCGGTGTGGCCGTGCGGTTAAAGGCGCTTCAGTCTGGAACCGCGTGACCGCTACGGTCGCAGGTTCGAATCCTGCCTCGGGCATGGATGTGTGTGATGTCCTTAGGTTAGTTAGGTTTAATTAGTTCTAAGTTCTAGGCGACTGATGACCTCAAAAGTTAAGTCGCATACTGCTCAGAGCCATTTTGAACCAGTTCGGTACACATTCATAACCTACGAAAAAAGTTCCCTTTATTTAGCTTGTCCACATAGATAATTTGCTCTCTAGTTGCCTACAGCAGACAGTACATAACATTATAAAACATACTTAAGCATCTTGCGTCAAATTCACAAATTCTATAACGTTTTCCCAGCGTACACAATTCTCTATAAGAAATAAAAAAAGCTACAAAGAGTATAATATAAAGGACTGGAAAATAGAATGGTCAGTATTAGTAGTGGGACAAAGTTCACGTCACCCCACTCTCCATTGTTGCCAAATTTATTCAAGATAGCGGATCCAAGATGGCGGCATAGATATGGCAACATCGCAATGACGTCATGGCATGAAGTTCAAATTTTGGCGGGAAAATAGGTTAATTTGGCTACCACCACTAACCTAAGCACCTCCCCACACCTCCCTTACCACCCCCCGCTCCCCTCCCCCAGAAAATGGCAGAAATTTCAAATTCGCTAATCGTCAACTATCGAGATCATGCATTGCACAGCCTGCACACCTATTCACAAAATAATGCAACAGACATGAAAACAACTCGTAAATTGTCAAAAGATAATGCATGTGTAATGCTATGCAAACACGCTCACAGTGCTTAAACAGCCGAAAATAATGCAGTGCACAAACACTCATTGCACGTAAAAAACGCTTTTGAACTATCGTCAACCACGACTTATCAGTGAACAGCCCCCTACACAACTCCAAGGCGCCCGAACCAGCCAGCACACTCACACTGGCCATACACGAGACGCATCTGGGCCACGCATGCGTGTTTACCATTGCTAGTGCGATACCTCTCTACCTGTGGATACTGATGTCACAGGTCGCGCTATAGAAATCTGTTCCAATGCTTCCCAGAATAGCACAAGATGCATTCTTCCTAGCGATCCTAACAGGACATGCGAGCTGTGTCTAGCCACGTACACATTTACCAGCCAAGCGTAACTGATTCATCACCGCAAAATGCTTTCGTAGCTACACACCATCGCAAGTGCATCTAAAAGGTTCTCAATATTTATAATGATGTCACATGGCTATGTAAAATAAGAGCCAAGTTGACCTCTCGGAAATTGTATAATGTCCCAGAAATAGTTAATGGTTGCTTTTGTAGGAGCTTTCGTGATGTCTCAGCTTGCCTGCACGGAAATTCTTGTCCTAGCATTACCTGTTTACGAAAATAGCGCAGAATTTAAATAAAGAATGAAGATAAAGACTTACGTCCATCCTATCCAGCACAGACTGAGTCCTTTTCCCACCAATTCCTAGGAAGAGGTGGCAGTTGGATGACTTAGGTTAGTGGAGGTAGCCCAAGTGACCTATTTTCCCACCATTTTCTTAGTTAGTGAAGGTTGCCATGATGTGTTGCATTGTCCTGCTGGAATTTGAACTTCCCGCCATTTCTTGAGGAGGACGGTGGGAGGGGAGGGGTGGGGGGTGGGGGTTAGGTTAGTGGAGGTAGCCCAACTGACCTATTTTCCCATCAAAGTTTGAACTTCCTGCCATGACATTGCCATATCTTTTGTTCCCATCTGGAATAAATTTGCCAACAATGGAGAGTGGGGTGATGTGAACTTTGTCTCACTACTAGTATTATGTCTGAAGCTCGAGCAACTACATTGCGCAACACAATTAATGGATCACTTAATTGAAACCCAGTAATTGTCTCCCAATGCGACGCAGAAGCTTGAAATTTGGCTCAGAGGTGCCCCCAATCTTACTCTGTAATGGTGTAAAAGCGGAGCGTCATGCAGTTTCACCCTCGGGCTCGGAGACGCTTCACACAGCAAGGTGTCGACACATTCGGAAAAAAAGGCTAGCATTCAGATGTTCATGTTAGCTATAAAGTGGGTTAATAATGTCCCATTTTCACCAGATTCTACCCAAAGCCGCGTTGGGCGTGTCACACTAGGAGAAAGTCTTGCCCACAAATCACCCCTTCATTTGACAGCTCTATAATGAAGTCAGAACCGCGACGGCCAGTGTTGAAATTAGACAGGTTTTTTGTGGGTAGTCGAGGAAAACAATTCGATGACACCTCCGCTCAGAACCGCCACGTAAATGCAATAGGAGGTGCCCTAAAGTGCGTCAATGAAACCACCTCTTCCCTAGAGGCCTCCGTTTTCACGATACTTCCCAGTGCGGTGCTTAACAGGACGACGTTCTTGACACGTTTTGCCTCTGCTGACGCTTCCTTTACTAAGGACATCGAGAGGCTGCATTCCCACCGAACGTGATCTCATCCCTTTGTGGTGTAGCGCGATCGCTATATTTGCTCTCATATACAGGGGAACCCCTACGGACAGTTCAAACCCATTCGACGAAATTTGAACGTGATTCGTAGCAGAAAAGGATGTTTATGGTTTTCATCCCTCCTTTTTCTCGCCCTCCAGTGGTGTGTGTTCCTGCGGATGCGACACTGAAATGCACCTGATTAAAAAGGCAAAGGGTCGCCTAAGACCCCCAGTTCGGCAACATCGGTGCCATCTGCGGACGTTAGATGAGCACTTTAAGAATGTCTTTGTACAGACACAACCCTCTACCGATCTGTATCCGCTGGCCATAAAAAGGCAACCATTAAGACATCCCTCTGATTTCATATGCAGCTAGCAGGCGATAGTATGGAGCGGGTTGCTTGTCCCATCTGCAGGTAGGGATGGGTGAATGAGTATCTCTGCAGAGGGACATTTCTAAAGTGCCCAACGAAGGTGATCGGGCGGCACCGAGGGGTTTCCAACTGGGAGGTCTTAGAAGGACCCTTTGCCATTTCATTCACATGTTTGTCCATATTGCGCCCCTCTGTGCACACGCTACAGGAGGCGTGAAGGAGAAGGAATGAAAAAGCATAAACACCCTTTTCTGCTTTAGATTACGTTCAAATTTCGTCGAATGGTTTTGAACGGCCCCTAATGGTTCCACTCTGTATACCAGAGTAAATATTGCGATTGCGCTACGTTCCAAGTGGATGAGATCGTGTTCAATGGGGCTGCAGCCCCTCGATTTCCTTAGTAATTGTTGGATCGTCCGGGGAAGTGACAGCAGGGAAAAAATTCTCAAGAACGTCGTCCTGCTGCACACCGCAGTGCAAACTGTCGTTTTTGAGCGTGAAATGTGTGAAAACTAAAGCCCTTTGCGAAGGGGTAGTTTATTGGCGCTCTTTATGTCCTCTCCTGAGGACTTTTCGTGTCGATTCTGAGCGGCGGAGTATTCGAACTGTTTTTCTCAGCCACTCATATGAAACGCGCGGCCGGCCGTAGTGGCCGAGAGGTTCTAGGCGCTACAGTCTGGAACCGCGCGACCGCAACGGTCGCAGGTTCGAATCCTGCCTCGGGCATTGATGTGTGTGATGTTCTTAGGTTAGTTAGGTTTAAGTAGTTCTAAGTTCTAGGGGACTGATGACCTCAGAAGTTACGTCCCATAGTGCTCATAGCCGTTTGAACTTTTTTTTTTTTTTTTTTTTTTTTTTAAACGCGCGTGATTCCAACGCTAGATGTCACGATTCTGCCCTACATTGGAGAGGCGTCAAACGAAGGGGTGAAATGTGGGTAAAAGGAGATCTAATGATCTTCTCATCGTGTGACCCAGAATTGTGGTGATATCTGGTGCCAATGTGACATCGTGAACCCACCTTACACCTCACATGAACGTCTGAGTTCCAGCAATTTCATTTACATGTGCCTACACACTGCTGTTGGAAGCGTCGCCGCGCCCGAGGTTGACATTGCAGGGCACCGCGCGTTTGCTCAATAATCGAGGAACGTTGTATGCACCTTTGAGCCAAATTTCAAACTTTTGTGTCGTAATTATGGGGTTTAAAAAAACTGATCTTTTGTGTTGCGTTGTATAATAAGTTTATTGAACCAATACACCACCAGCTGATGCGTCTTAAGGTGGCTCGATGGACACTACTATGGTTCAGCGCACTGATTGCAGGTGGCTTTTGAGTGCAGTCTGGTCACAATAGCAGAAGTGTCTGTCGTTTTTGCTATTCAAATGGTTCAAATGACTCTAAGCACTATGGGACTTAACATCTGTCATCAGACTCCTGGACTTAGAACTACTTAAACCTAAGTAACCTAAGGACATCACACACATCCATGCCCGAGGCAGGATTCGAACCTGTGACCGTAGCAGCAGCGCGGTTCCGGACTGAAGCGCCTAGAACCAATGAAAGACTTCGTTCCAGCTCTCATCTCCTCCTTTCATGAAAAGGCGTATGAGCACCTATGCCACAGTCCTGGTATTGGGTTTATCATGACGAACTGTTTGCAACAGAACTTCACAGTTAATGAAAACTATTATCCTTTTCTTTTTTCTCGGTCGCATCAAGAATTGGAGGAGAAGAGGAAAGGAATACCCACGGGCAGTGCTACCGACGGCTAGCAGTACAAGACCATAAAATAAGGTTGGAAAGGTAATGTAATAGTAGGCGATGAGTTTCTGTTTTATAAGACTTGATATCAATATGAAATAAATGTGAATTGACAGGTGACTGAATTTTTGTGCGGTACGACCTTTTTTTTCTGTTCAGCTAGAAGCCTGAAAAATTCATCGACATACCTCGCCTGACAAAAAAAGTGAAGCACCTAGAAGCTATGGTGTATGTCAATCTAACTTGGTAGGGTACACATCATCAAGGGGTATGTTAATGTTTGGAGTTGCAATTCTCTGTGGTAGGCACCAAAGTGCTTTAGTGTTTTTCGTGTATAGTGTTCTTAACGGCCATGATAGGATATGTAAGGAAGGTGAAAAGCGCCTTGTGTTCTTTAATCACTTTGAAGGACACGTATACGTCTGTGAGGCAGCGCTGTTAGCATCCGACAGAGTCTGAAAGGGGCCTCATTGTGGGTCCCCATTTCGCTCGTCGAATATTCAGATTTGTGGAGCATCCGGTTGTGACGTTGGACTCCATCGGAACGTTAGGTTCCAGTCGACCACATTTGCCCACCACAAGGGAAGATCGCCTTATTGTGCGCGAAGCACATTGTAACTGTTTCTCTTATTGCGCCTGCAATCTGAGAACAAGTAATGGGCTGCATGCAACATTCTCTGTCATGCCGCACCTCTGCCAGAGACTAGCAGCAGGCGAACTACGGAATTATCGTCCCACGCATAGACCAGAGCCATTCACATCAACGAAAGTTGTTCAGTAGAGATCGAGGGAGGTAACTACCGCACTACCGCAGTTTGTCTTCAGTCATTTAACTAAACCCTAAAAGAAATAAACAGGATGACGTGACAAGATATGGTTCAGCTCCGATTGCAGAATCTTCCGGATGAGCGCGCCATGACTGGCCAAGTTCTTAGCACAAACGAGAGAGTGTACTGTCGAAAGTGAGAACCTCTGACTGAATTTCAGGCACGTTTCACGTCCATTTGTGTGGAACAGTAGCCTCGTCTATCGCTCTACCCAGAATAGCGATAAGACATTCAGCCAACGGAGCGTAAGAGACTTCTGAATGTTATCTCTCCGACTCCCGTATGACCTCTAGGAGACTGGCTTTATCAGTCCGCAACGACCTTGCTAGTGATTCAGAGTGGAGTTCCGAGTACATAAAAGGAAAAGAGATCACTGCCCTTCGAAGATAACCACACAGTGTCAGAAAGCGTACTTCACTCACACTTCGTTCAAAGACTGAAAGACTGTTTAAGACATCTGAGATGTCGATTGCATATTTTTCTTCATATTTTTCAGATCCGTTTATTTCGGTCACTGGCTCTCTTCTGCTTTTACCCCTTTTGAGAATGCCCTTGTAACATTATATTCTTCTTATGTTCGATGACATCCTTCACATTCAGAGTTTTCTTTATTTGCTGTTTGTTCTCTGACGCCGCGTTCAGTTAAGACTTGTTTTAGTTGTGGGACTTGAGGAATTCTCAACAATGACTTTCAAATTCGCTGTCCTTTTACGTCTCATTCTTGTTTCTCCTGTGGAAAATCACTCTCCTTTAAATTGCAACAGTCAGGGTCTTTTCCGCGAAATATTTTGACGTAATTCTGTTACTTTTCGAGTTTAAGCTATTCTTTAGAAATTACCTTCCTGACACATAGAATCTTTTCGTAGTAACTGACAATGCTGAGTACACGTATTTTGAATCGAAATTTATACTGTAAATTGCCAATTTTGTAGCAACGGCCTTGCCACAGTGGATACACCGGTTCCCGTGCGATCACCGAAGTTAAGCGCTGTCGGGCGTGGCCGGCGCTTGGATGGGTCACCATCCCGCCGCCACGTGCTGTTGCCATTTTTCGGGGTGCACTCAGCCTCGTGATGCCAATTGAGGAGCTACTCGACCGAATAGTAGCGGCTCCGGTCAACGAAAACCGTCTTAACGACCGGGAGAGCGGTGTGCTGACCCCATGCCCCTCCTATCCGCATCCTCACCTGAGGATGATACGGCGGTCGGATGGTCCCGATGGGTCGCTTGCGGCCTGTAGACGGAGTTAGTAAATTGCCAATTTTGTTTGATGCAATAATAGCTCGGAAACGATCTCTTCCTTTTTCACAGCTATCGGCTAATCATAAGAAATGAGATCGTAGCATTTCCAAAAAAAGACATAGTACTTTCAGCACCTCGGTACATAAAAGAGTTACAAATATTAACTATACAGCATAATAGTTGCCTCTTCGTTGACACCCTCCTTCTTGATGTATTCAAGAGTTCGTGAAATATCTTCCCGGCACTGATTTTGTTTATTTTGCTGTATGATAGATAATCTGACACAAGAGTCTAAGGTCACTTTTTCACTGTGTTAAATCGGTTGAAAGGGCCTCTCGGACTTCTCCAATACCTTATTTCAGCTACGGGTAATGTTGTGTTCCTGATAATGCAAGAGAAAACAAAATGATGTCGAACTAGCGCTGAATATTTTCTAGTCCCACTCACATCATCAACAACAAGCACATACTATCATGAGGTGTCTCGGAATTCTATTCCACCATTCCTGTACATATACTCCATCATGGGATTTGTTGCTGAAAATACTAACTCAAAAGAAGCTGGTGTGTTTGAAAACTAGACACAAAAACGAATTGCACTTGGATAACACTACCTTAAAAATTTTACCGGAGGATGTGCACTGTTCAACAGGTTTCAATAAGATTCCAACATAACTGAAAAAAAATTGATTGTTAAACACCAAGGCTTCAAATCTAAGATGAAAATTTTCCTTATGGCTCTCTCCTACTGTACTGCACATGAATTCCTCGTTGTAATTCAGAACTCTCCTCTGCAATCTATTTATTCGTGTAATCTGTCGTAGTTCTTTCGCATTTTATTAAGTCTTTGCTTTGTTTTGTTTATAATTTTATAATCGGTATTTTTGAAACTATTTAGTCACTCGCTCCACGCCCAGGTAGCTCTGGCTCGGATGGTCCAACTGAACCTGGAAAAAAAAGGGTGACATCTCGCTTGGCCACCTACACTAATATACAAAAGTTAGGTATGCATGGGAAATGAGGTAAGTGGAACGATACAAGTATTTGTGCTCTCCGTTTCGTGAAGCAGATCTCCCTGTTTCGAATAGACACATGACTTAAAGTTAATGAATAACAGCGCATTTATACCCAACTCTCAGTCGTGTTTTCACTTTCGTTACAGGCAAAAGCATATAACGTAATGTCACAAAGAGGTCACCTTGACCCTGTTTTGCAGAGTACAGTTATCGTACACGTAAATACAGGGCTGACGCAACCAGAACCTCAGCAACGATGAAGGTGTCACAAATTATCATTTTAAGGGTTCCCTGACGGTTCTGAAACACAAGAATTGCTCAATATACACCAGTAATAGGTCGACTAAATTTCCCAACCAAAATCGTACCCAATGTTCCTGTAACTGTCGAATGAAATTCAACAATGTCGCCACGTAAATTTTCTGCTGCCTGAGGAGTAGTAGTTTCGCAATGAACTATGTGTCACAACAGTCGTGCCTCTGTGCCAACAATCTGAAAGTACTTGGATGTTAGGGAATCAGCGAGACTGAGTTTGAACCATGACTGGCCAGAGGACTACGTCTTTCAAAGCTGAATCTTGCTTCTGTTTGCATAATAGTTACAGTCGCACATTCGTCCAAAAGGAAATTTGCAGTCGGTGCAAACACAGGATCGTCTTGGAAAGTGACCAGTTTTGTGGTACTCAGGTGTTGCTGTGGTAAGGCATCATGTCGAATGGGTGTATGGGACTACACATCTGTGTTAGTTTGACAAATAGAGAGGTGTGTCGTTCAGCCTTTCTTCTCGTGTATGATACCACCGTTTCACTTGGAATGGTCTGGAAGATGAAATGTTTGCGTTTGAAGATATCTACGACAGAAACTGACCAGCGAGGCTCCGGGATCTAAATCTTATAGGGCATGTGTGGGATGGGTTAGGAGAGATGTACTGCAGCCCTTCAGTCAAAGCCAAGAACAGTTACAAACCTTGGCACAATTCTGTATCAGACATAAGACCTATTACGAACAGAACTCTGAAATCACCTCATGAAGAACTTACCATAGGGTTGCCAATCATGCAGAGCAGCTATGAGTAATCATAATTATCCATTAACTGTTTTGCTGTCTTGGAAGGAATTTCCCGTTTTTTATATCTATCTTCGTTATCGGAACTTTTTGCAATTACATGTGGCCTCCATTATTTTGTTTCTAGTGATTGAGTTTTTCCCTATCTCTAACCATCCCGACACGATCCTCAGGAAATATGATGTTATTTATCGATTATGCTTTCCTTTTGGGCACTAACGTAAAGTGCAGGTACAATGTGTTGAAATCACATACTTGGTCTTTATCAGAATGAATCACCGGAGACAACTGAATTTACTGGAACAAAACACAACTGTAAGTGTGTACAAGTTCGGGAGTCCGTCAGTGACATGTCACAGGAGTTATATGTGCTGGCTCTGAGCACTATGGGACTTAACTACTGAGGTCATCAGTCCCCTAGAACTTAGAACTACTTAAACCTAACTAACCTAAGGACATCACACACATCCATGCCCGAGGCAGGATTCGAACCTGCGACCGTAGCGGTCACGCGGTTCCAAACTGACGCGCCTAGAACCGCACGGCCACACCGGCCGGCAGTTATATGTGCCCTGACCGATGGACAGTGGTGCTATTGGAAAGTGGAAACGTTGATGAAGAATTAAAACCAATCATTTCTCTTGAGAACCCAAGAAATTATCTAATAGTGAGCAGTAAACTCTAAAGTCTACTGAACGGGGCAATCGTCAGACATTCTCTCCAACTGGTTTAGTTTAGTTTTTGGGATGTGTTGTAAATTATGTTGATGAACTTGTCAGTGAGATTACGCAAAAAAAAAAAAAAACCTCTGTGAAAATATGGCAACATGCTAGCCAGTTACACAGTTGGATTTTAAAAGCTCTTAAGGGGGGTAGGACGTCAAACGGGCCGACTTGGAGCAGGAGAGGCACCACAGGACATTTTAATTTCCACTGTCTATGGTTCAAATGGCTCTGAGCACTATGGGACTTAACTTCTGAGGTAATCAGTCCCCTAGAACTTAGAACAACTTAAACCTAACTAACCTAAGGACATCACGCACATCCATGCCCGAGGCAGTATTCGAACCTGCGACCGTAACGGTCACGCGGTTCCAGACTGTAGAGCCTAGAACCGCTCGGCCACTCTGGCCGGCTCACTGTCTATACTTTTACAAATGAATTCATAAAACTTTATCAGCATGACCAGGAAGGATTCAGAATTCACGCTCATAGCAGTGGAAGTTCGAAAACATAACGAAGTAATATTTTTTACATGTGAAATTTCATCATTTTTTTCACTTACTAATGGCAGCATTTGTTGCTATAGGTACACTTTTCTTCATAAGTAAGAGAGATGGTTCGATGAATTTTGCACAGCATACAAACCACACTTAAAGGTGTATGAAACCAGAATTTTCCAAATCTAATAAAAACTGTGGTAAAAATTGAGGTAATTAACTACAAAATTTGTGATTTTTCTAAACATGTAGTTTAAAATACAACAGATCATTCGCTTCTTCATAAATTAAATAAATTCTAGAGTTTTATACACCTGTAAGTATGGTATGTATGCTGTGCAAAATTCATCGAAGAATCTCTCTAACTTATGAAGAAAAGTGTACCTATAGCAACAAATGCAGCCATTAGTAAGTGAAAAAATCATGAAATTTCACACATAAAAAAATATATTTTGTTATGTTTTTGAACTTCCACTGCAATGAGTGTGAATCCTGAATCCTTCCCGGTGATGCTGACAAAGTTTTATGAATTTATATGTAAAAGTATAGACAATGGAAATTAAAATGTCCTGTGATGCCTCTCCTGCTCCAAGTCGGCCCATTTGACGTCCTACCCCGCTTAAGGTACAACAAAATTTGACTAATGTAACGCAACCCTCTAAGGACAGTATCTATTAAACATTCATCTATTGAGTAGAATGTGTTGTCAAGTAGATACGATTTCAATTTGTTCTTAAAACTTTCATTAGCTGCCAGCACCCTTAATTCACAATAAAGGTGCTCAAATATTTTATGGCTACATGCTCTGCTTCTTTTTGAGCAAGAGTAAGGTTAATTTGTGAATAATGGAGACTGTTTCTGTTCCTAGTGCTATATTTATCAGTGCACCTATTATTTCAAACTTATGCCTGATTCCTCACATGAAACTTCGTTAGAGAGTAAACGTATTGTGAGGCTATTATTAGTACACCAAATTTTTTAAGCAGTTGTTCTACATGAAATTCGAGTGTTGGTACCAGATATTATTCTTACAGCACGTTCCTGTGCAATAAATAATTATCTATATTTGAGGATTTGCCCGCAAAAAATTTTAAAGCGATATCTGTGACAAAAAGTAGGCCTGTTTAAAGTAAGCCGATTTTCTAAGGTTGTCATCACCAAAATTAGCAATTAAATCTAGAGAAAATGATGCTGAAATGAAGCGTTTGATTAATTTTATAATATTTGATTTACAATTCATGTTCTGATAAATATACGCATCCATTAATTTTGAACAATCGGTTTTAAATATTGCCTTTCTCACGTTCTGTATTGTTATTAATAATGATAAACCTTGAGTTGTCCATAATTGGATGAACTATGTCTTTTCTGAGGTAAATGGCAGACCTTTTACCGAGAACTAATCAATAATATTTTTGAGTATAGTATTTCATTTATTGTTTCTTCCCGTATTGAATCTACACTGAAGAGCCAAAGAAAATGGTACACCTGCCTCTGCAGGGTCCCTGCGAGCATGCAGAAGTGCCGCAACACGACGTGACATGGACTCGACTACTGTCTGAAGTAGTGCTGGAGGGAACTCTACCATGAATCCTGATAGGGCTGTCCATAAATCCGTAAGATTACGAGGGGTAGGAGATCTCTTCTGAACAGCACGTTGGAAGGCATCTCAGACATACTCAATAAATTTCATGTTTGGGGCGTTTGGTGGCCAGTGGAAGTGTTTAAAGTCAGAAGAGTGTTCCTGGAGACCCTCTTCAGCAATTCTGGACCTGTGGGGTGTCCCATTGTCCTGCTGCAATTGCCCAAGTCCATCGTAATGCACAATGGACACGAATGGAAGTAGTTCATCAGACAAGATGCTTACGTACATTTCATCTGTCCGAGTATCACGGGTCCCATATGACTCAAATTTCACACGCCCCACACCATTACAGAGCCTCCACCAGCTTGAACAGTCCCCTGCTGGCATGCAGGGTCTATGGATTCACGAGGTTGTTTCCATACCCGTACACGTCCATCCACTCGATACAATTTGAAACCAGACTCGTCCAGCCAGCAACATGTTTCTAGTTATCAACAGTCCAATGTCGATGTTCACGGGCCCAGGCGAGCTTTGTGTCGTGCAGTCATCAAGGGTACACGAGTGGGCCTTCGACTTCAAAAGGCCATATCGATGATGTTTCATTGAATGGTTCGCACGCCGACACTTGTTGATGGCCCAGCACTGATATCTGCAGCAATTTGCGGAAGGGTTGCACTTCTGTCACGTTGACTGATTCTCTTCAGTCGTCGTTGGTCCCGTTCTTGCAGGATCTTTTTCCGGCCGCAGCGATGTCGGAGATTTGATGTTTTACCGGATTCCTGATATTCACGGTAAACTCGTGAAATGGTCGTGCAAGAAAATCACCACTTCATCGTTACCTCGGAGATGCTGTGTCCCATCGCTCATGATCCGACTATAACACCACGTTTAAACTCACTTAAATCTTGATAACCTGCCATTGTAGCAGCAGTAACCGATCTAAGAACTGCGCCAGACACTTGTTGTCTTATATAGGCATTGCCAACCGCCGCGCCGTATTCTGCCTCTTTACATATCTCTGTATCTGAATACGCATGCCTAACCAGTTTCTTCGGCGCTTGAGTGTATGTTGGGCTTGATTATGGTGTTTGATCAACAGCGAAGAGCACTATTTCTGCTTTATTAGTGTAAGATGGAGGGTCATTTATAGAAATCAAGTGCAACAGTGGTCCCATAATTTAACACTGTTGAACACCGGTAGTAATTTCTTCCCACTCAGATGAGACTCACCATGGGGGTTGTGTGAACTACCAACACGCCCTTTTTCTTCCTATTAGTTAAATATGAAGAGAACCACTTACTCATTGTACCTCTAAAACCTTAAACTTTAAGTTTTCCCAAAGACATATTGTGATTTGTACGGTCAAATACCTCAGACAGATTAAAAAAAAGTCCCAGTAGGTGAAATCTTGTCATTCAGACGTTTTAACAGACGCTCAGTGGAATAATATATTGCACGTTCAGTGGATATACACTAACGTTTGTGAAAAGTGCAACACCGAGAAGGAATTACCCGAATAGCGCCACACTATGTGGAAGTGGCAACGGGTGTGCAAGCAATACGTGATACGTTTTGCAGAGAGATGGGGTACACCTAGGCCGAGCAGAGCCTTCTCATGTCGGGTCCGCCGGCCGCGGTGGCCGAGCGGTTCTAGGCGCTTCAGTCCGGAGCCGCGTGACTGCTACGGTCGCAGGTTCGAATCCTGCCTCTGGCATGGATGTGTGTGATGTCCTTAGGTTAGTTAGCTTTAAGTAGTTCTAAGTTCTAGGGGACTGATGACCTCAGTTGTTAAGTCCCATAGTGCTCAGAGCCATTTGAACCATTTCGTGTCGGTCCGACAGGGTCGGTCGGTGTTGCGCCTAGTGTAGTCGGTGCAGAGCTGTCACACAATGTGGAAACAATACAGTGAGTGCCAGTATGCCTCGTCGACGTCAAAGGGAGCCATATCGGCATGTGAGCGAGTTCGAACGGGGCAGAATGATTGGTCTCCGGGAAACGCGGTTGTCATACCGTGACATTTCGGCTCGCACAGATCATGCTGCTACGACAGAGATGGATGTGTAGAAGCAGTGGATAGAGGAAGGTCGTACGCAGTGACGAGCGGGAACTGGACCACGGAACATGACCACAGCAAGGGATGGCCGTCATCTTGTCCGCATGGCCATTACGTACCGTACAGCGTCATCCACAGTGTTGGCTCGTCGCTGGAGCACTGCAACAAGTGTGAACTTGTCTGCATCGACGGTTCGTCGCCATCTGCTGCAGGTCGGACTGGTTGCACGCATGCGATTACGCCCGCTTCCATCGTCCAGAAACCACAAGCTCCTCCGACTGCAATGGGCACGTGAACACCGTCACTGGGGTGCTGAGTGGCAACATGTAATCTTTTCGATGAGTCTCGCTTCAACGTGTCCTACACTGTTGGCCGCATACGTGACCGGTGGCACCGTGGTGAGCGCCACCTGGTGGGCTGCATTGTGGAGCGGCATAGCGGACAATCACCAGGTGTGATGGTATGGGCCGCCATTGGTTACAACAACCGATCTCGCCTCATAGGTATTGCGGGCACTTTGAACAGCAACCGGTACCTAACGGAGGTTGTGGATCCTGAGGTACTCCCCCTGATTCAAGCATTTCCACAGGCCACATTTCAACAGGACAATGCCCGGCCACATTTTGCGAGGAATGTACAGGCCTTCTTCAAAGAGTGACAGGTATCATTGCTTCCCCGGCTGCACATTCGCCAGACATGTCACCCATCGAACATGTCTGGGATACGGTTGATCGGCACCTGGTGTGTCACGGTCCTCCAATGATCGGTGTCACCGATTTGGGGGCTTGGATATAAACTGCGTGGAGGGAAATCTCTCAGGAACGTATTCAGAACTCTATTGGTTCAATACCACCGCGTATAGTAGCTCTAATTGCAGCGCATGGTGGCCACACGACATACTGAGTAGTAGGGCTCAAAAGACATGTAAAGATTTGAAAAGGTAATTGTTTGGTACTTGTCATCTACCTAACCTGTGGTATTAAATTAATTGAATTCATGCGTTTCCTTCTTGGTGTTGCAATTTCCACAACTGGTAGTTTATCTTTAAGGAATCCAAAATGTGATTGACTAAGAATCTTACATGATCAACCATTCTTAAATTTATTACCCCTTCCAAGACTTTGGAGAAGGAAGTTAATAATGAAACACGACGACAGTCAGTTATATCTGTGCAACTACCTTGAAACGTCCCCTTTGAACAATTGTACATGACTGTGCTTAAACTAACACACTATATTTTTAGCGCAACGCAGTCTGACTTTCAAAAATCCCTACAAAAGAATGGCCCTGACTAACATTAACCTATACCTTTCACAAATCACTTACCTCACAAAAATCTTCGTTACTCGAACTACTGCAATAAAGCGAGCGCCACTACTGCCAGCTAAATAAAAGATTCAAACTATGGAAGGCACTAACTACTGATAGGCATAGTTAGCAAATGAAAGATTTTAATAGAGAACAAACAATGTATTTACCTTAATAGTGTTGAAAAATCATAATACACATAGCAGTTCATGACATCCAGTCTTACAAATTTCAAAACTCCGCCATTTCTCTCCCCACATCCACCACTGCTGGCGGCTCACCTCCAACTGCGCAACGCTACGCGCTGTTCACATCCAGCTGCCACTGCCCAACACTACAATGGCAGACAACAATGCAAACTAGCCACAGACTGCACACAGCACAGCCAGTGATTTTCATACAGAGCGCTACGTAACGTTGCCAATAAGAAAACATAAACAGCCTATTTACATAACCCCCATGCTCCCCACAAAAAATTTTACAAATTGTTTTGGGCAGTGGCCAATAATGATTTGATAAAATTTTTCATAATTACAATAACAAAGATATCAAATGCACACACTTATTGATACAATGTTGGTCAAAAGCTAAAATTTTCTCATAGTCTATAAAGACAGTCCTGATCATTCATCACAGTAAAATTGCAGGTTTTTTTTTTCAAAGTCTGAGCAGTAAAAGAAAATGCACACGGAAGTAGTGGATTTCCATGCTGTCTTGAAGGAGTAGTGTTGTCCTTCCAACGGAAAGACAGTGCTGACTCTTGACATGCAGACAGGTAATGGGCCACAACAGAGGAAACCCACAGCAGAGTCATTCGACGTTTTGAAGAATATTGGTAGGTAGGTCATCACAGAGTAGACCCACTGTAGTCCTGGTAGAGATTATGGTATTGGTGGGCCACCAGAGGTGCAGACCCACTGCAGTCCTTGTAGAAATAATGGTATTGATGGATCATCAAAGGTGTAGACCCACTGTAGTCCTTGTAGAGATGGCCAGCAGCCATCTGCTGCGACTGTGCAGGTGCACAATCACCATCGAAGAGTCTTGCAGACAATATAGCAAGTCAATAACCACCACTTGTGCACTCACAAAGTTTTTGGAATTGTCCTTAGAACCAGCAATGCTGTTATCCAGTCCCTTGCTGAATTTTTAACACACGTGCAAACACTAACAGTCCCTACTTCTCACATATTGTCCATATACTATGACCAACAGAAATGTGTGCAGTGAAATGTAACTTAATTTGAAGAACTGGTGTCTATACAATTATAAAACATAAGAATACAATAACAAAGGTGCAAAATACATCATTAAAGAACATAACAATACAGATAACATTTGTAGTACAAGCTTTACAAAAGAATCGAAATAACATATACATCAGTGTTACAGGAATTGTGACATGAGTTCATACATAAAAGACCAGAATAACTTTTGAAACATCAACCTCACACATGAGCATTAAAACAAAACAGAATAAATAATGTCTAAACATCTTTACAAAGTAAATAACATATTATTAATGCCAATTATATTTGAGGATAACAGTATTCCTCATCATAGTGAATGTAGCTTAGTATTAGAAGAGAAAAAAAATTCTATGAAACAGTACACAGAGACATGAGGAAAACAAATACACAAGGGTACACAAACACATAGGGGGATAACACAATGCAAAGGACAGGGTTCGTTTTCAGTGTAACATTTGGTACTGCAGTATTTTGTGAACAAAACCTTTTTTGTTCTTGGAGATCTCCCTTCGTTCATCATTATTCCCAAAAAGTCCTATCTATACCTCTTTTCTGTATTCTAACCATATTTCTTTCAAAATAAATATGGCTCATTGTACAATACTCATTTAGGCCCAAATCGTTTTCATATAACTTTCAATGCATTCTTTCCCTATTCTCCATAGTTAGGTTCTTATATAGTCTACCCCCTCTTAAGCTAACTTAAATCTACTGAGCTCAGATATATATACGAAGGGACGAGGCAATGCAGCAGCACAAAACAATTAACACAAACAGCAATGACAAAAAATACAAATTGGCAAAGCTAGCAGCAGTAAATCTAAATTTGAAGAGCAAATGCAACATTATCACTAATATGAGCCAATGTGCAGCAACAAGAAAAGTAAATCAGTAGTAAAACTGGCTTAACAGAGTAATACAAAGTCAAATTCAGTAACACTATGCCTGGCAACCAGCAGCAGAAAATGAAATAACTTATACCTAAACATGACAAAGCTCAAGCAGAAAAAATAGTACACTAAAGACAACAATGCAGATAAGGGAAATTTCTATTGACATCTTAATATCTATGTCATTAAAGTGGTGCATCACAACTTATTCTACAAAAGAAATTACCAAGTACTTGAAAAGAAAACTATGTATGCAATTCCTGTGAAGGGAAATGTCTTTTTGTGCTCCTTCATTTTTTTTGAAGTACATCATAAAGTTATGATTTACTGGATCTGTAGGCATAAAATATTTATATTAGTACATCTATAAAATTTTATTTTAACCAATGCTTCAGTGCAGCTACACACTAGATATTAAACAAATTGAGCAATCTCTCAACTAGAAAGACAATAGATGTAAAAATGTTTCTCGTCATTTCATTAGGCAATTTAGTAAATATCATAAATTAAGAGCTCCACAGTGTAATCATATGTTTTCAAGTTCGACCGTGTCGTTTTTGCGATGCTTTCTACAAAGGAATGTCAATAGCAAGGATAATGGCCTCTTTTTTTCTCCACCTGTGCCTCTGAAAGGCACTCGCTAATGACTTCTTTCCAGGCGACTGTCGCCCATCTGGTTGTCCACGACGCATTACGTGAAGGTCATTTAACTTTCTTAGTGAAATATTTACGACAGCAGTTTCCGCTACAGTGGCAGTCTCATATAAAAAATTTCACAGGTCAAGAATTTGCGTTACAAATCTGTAGAAACAAAATCCTATTGATATAACAGTGTCCAAAAAATTTTTCATCGGCATTGTAATACATTCACGCATTTACATACATTTCATAACTCTTAAAGTACGATTCTTGGTTTCCAACAACCTTTTTCACAAACCAGAGTCCCTAACCACTACTCATTATTCCTTACCTTATTTGTCAACACTTCTTCAATATTTCATCATAACAGATATGTAGCATAATCAAATAACTCATACAGCATCAGCTTATTGATCATAAACATACCGCAACAGAATAATACACATAGTCATCATAATAATAACATCATAATACCTCAGTCAACTCTCAAAATCGTCGTAGCTTCCTCCAATAATTTCAAAACCTAAAAAATTCTCTGCTCATTTAAATAGTGTCATCTACCTCAAACGTACTTTAAAAATCATTATCCCATACCACATATCATTCAAAGCTCTCATAGTATCACAAGGGTTCCGAAAAAATATGAACAGTTCACAAAGTACAGACAAAATACAATTTCATAAGTGTGAAGTTATCCAACGGTGTAATTACGTAAACATCTGTCACTGATGTAGTAAAATAAATGTTTGTCTCTCTCAGTTAAATAATCAGATAGCTGTGTAATTACGTGTTAGAGAAATATGGTACCAATGTGTAAAGTTGTATAAGCAAATACCATATTAGCTAGGGCTCCTTGTGCTTGCCAAAGTAAGCATGTACCCCCCTGAGGATTAATGTAATTATACCCTCAGGTGTTACAGATTACAGCAATGGAATGAAATGTATCACGGAAAACTTTCTTTGTAATTCAAAAATCTTAAAAAATAAATGGTTTAAGTACAAAATTAATCACTCAAATGTGTGTCCTGTAGCGCTAAATGTGCGTCTTGCTTTAAGATGATTCTGTGGAAGTGTCGTAGTTATCGTCCTCTGTAAGCAAAGTTCTGCTGAAGTCAATGTACTTACCTCATCATAAACGAGAGTGAAATGCTTTGCGTATATATATTGTAGTTATTACGTACCTTACCATGATCAAGAAAGTACTATAATGTGACGTATTGTTGTGCTACGAAAACGGCTGTCTCATTGTAGCTATACCACAAAAGTTACTACTGAAACATGTTTTACTTTCCAGAATAATACAGAAAAACTGTGCAGATATAAAACAGATACACCGCAAAAGCAACAATGTAAATTGTGTCACATATTAATAGCGTCGTGATATAATCGTGTAGCTATCAAAGAAACCAAATGTTAAGTCATCTTTAATCTCACCGAATGTACTTCAAATAAAGAGTATCTTTTCAAGTAAACGAAAATGTTGCATTAATATCTCATTAGCAGTATAAGTTCTAGGTATGTAAGCCTGATAGTCGTTACGTAATCGTGCAACTTGTTGCAAGAATGTATAACACTGTGTCGTCTATTCACTATAACAATGCATTCGTAATTACTGTCTAAATAAGTTCTCTTGGTTCTTGACTGGTTATTTAACTTCAAACATTGTTGCATATTAACAGATTCTAAGTCTGACAAAGCATACTAGTAATGTAAAGTAAAAAGTTACATGGCAAAGACAAAGTTAAAAAGCAGATTATCTTTCAATAAACGGTTTTACATGTGAAATGTGGTGTAAACCTTTACTCTTCCTAGTACGCAGAGTTTCAACTTCAACGCAATTATCATGTGGTATACGTCGGATTCTGTAAGGTCATCGTAAACTAGAAAGAATTTGTGACTCAAGTGTTTCTTCTTATGTGACAATGAATCAGCTTTAATGAGAACTTTCTGACCAATATATAATTTCTTTGCATTTGCTTTACCGTGTAGTTTTCTCCTTTTGACTGCTGCAGATTTTATATTTTTAATAGCCAAATCAACTATGTCTTTGTGTCGAAGTTTACGTGTATTCGGGAAAGGTACAAGCTCTCTGATTCTGTTCAGTGGTTCTACATTCTTCAGTACAAGAGTAGGTGGTAAAGCAGTGGAGTCACGAGGCATTTCATTCAGCACATTTTGAAATCAGAGTAAATATCTGTCCCAATGCTGATGCTTCCTGTGACAATAAAGTCTGCAAAGCTTATTGATTTCTTTCATAACCCGTTCAGATGGGTTACAATGTGGTGAGTACAATGAAATAAAAACAGGTTTGATTTTATGGTTCCGAAGCATGCGTGACCAAACAGCAGATCTGAATTGCGGTCCGTTATCTGAAATGACTTTAGCAACGTGGCCAACTTCACGTAAGAAATTTTTAACAAAGGCGTTGGATACAGACCGTCCAGTGGCTTTACGTAACGGAGTGAAAGAAACAAATTTTGAAGTAAGTTCAACAGCGACTAGAAGTACGAAAATCCATTCGATGTTCTGACAAGGGGTCCCAAGAGATCAACAGCAGCAAATTCTTTTAATTTAGAAGGAATGATAGGAAACAACGGAGCACGATGTGAGATAGTAGATGGTTTCGCCTTTTGACAAAGTTTACAAATAGACAAGACTCTTCGAATTCTCTTTTCCATATTGTTAAAATAACAAGTCATCCGAAGAATATGATAACATTTTCGTGGACCAAAATGTGCGTAGCTGAAATGAATGTACCAAATGAGCTTATTAACAAAATCATCTGGAATGCAAAGTACCCATAGCTTGTCATCAACAGTGCAGAGTTTGAACAGTATGTTCTTTCTAACCAGATAATAATACCGAATCTGTGTGTGTGTCTTTTCATGCCATTTACTTTTGATGTCTTTCCAAATCGGATCTTTATGTTGTTCATGAGCAATGTCCTTTAAAGATTTGGTGATGAAGTTTTCAAAGGCGACTTTCTGAATGTAAAGAATACTGAAATTTTTCTCGAGGTTGCCTTCTGTGTTACTTTTCTCAAGCCCAGCCGGTGCGCGTGACAGTGCGTCCGCAACAATGTTATCCTTGCCGGGAATGTAGACTATTGTGAAGTGGAATTCTTGCAGAAACAATGCCCAACGTTTTAACCCGTCATGATTTAATTTTGAAGACATAAGAAATTGTAATGCACGATGATCACTGTATACTTTTACGTGCTTACCAGAAAGAAAGAAACGGAACTTGTTAAATGCCCAAACGATAGCTAAAGCTTCTAATTCAGTAACGGAATAATTTTTTTCAGATTTTGTTAGCACTCGGCTAGCAAAAGCAATGGTTTTCTGAACAGTAGTGTCATTTTCTGTGGCTTCTTGAAATAAATGGGCACAAAGACTGACTTTAGAAGAATCCGTGCTAAGGCAGAAATCTTGTGACAGATCTGGATGAGCTAGTATTGGCGCATTAAGTAGCGATTCTTTCAAAGAATTGAATTCCAACTGTGCTTGTATGTCCCAGTTCCAAATAGTATTTTTTCCAGTGAGAGAACAAAGTTTTGGTGTAACTAGAATTTGCATATTCAGAAAACGATGGTAAAAATTTACGAGACCTAGAAAACTGCGGACTTGTCTTTTTGTGGATGGAACTGGAATGGCTCTGATTGCTTCTAACTTTTCAGGATCCGGCTGAATGCCTTCAGAAGAAATAACATGTCCCAAAAACCTCACCTTTGACCTACCGAATTCAGACTTTTCCAAGATAACTGTAATTCCAGATTCTGCAAAAATACGTAACAAACTGTTGAGGATGCGATTATGTTGTTCCCATGAAGCTTCTGCTATTAGAATATCATCCACATATAAGGTGATGTGACGTTTTAAGAACTCAGGTAATATGGAATTTAGCCCGCGAATGAACGCTGCCGAAGAAATGTTCAAACCAAAAGGAAGTTTCCGAAATTGATAACAAACGCCGAAACAAAGAAAAGCTGTGTATTTTCTACATTCTGGATGAAGTTCGATCTGATAAAAGCTGGATCTGAGATCAATAGAAGACAACACTTTTACACCATTAAAATTTTGAAGAAGTTCTTCTAACGTTTGCGGCCTGTCTGTTTCAGCAATAATGATAGTATTGATTTGTCTCGAATCTAAGATAAGCCTGATCGATCCATTTTTCTTCTCAACAACATGTAATGGATTGTTGTATGAGCTTACTGCAGGCTCAATAATGCCCTCGTCAAGCATAGATTGTATTTCTGTTCTAACACGGTCCCTATAATGCGCCGGAATTACGTATGGTCTAACACAAAATTTAGTATGCTCACGAACACGAAATTGGTATTGAAATCCCTTGATTGTTCCTGTTTTGTGAGTAAAAACTGTGGAATGTGGTTGTAAAATCTCAAAAAGGTCCTGCCTATCAGTGTCATTACAATTCTCAATTGTTTGAATTTTATTCTGAATTAACTCATTAGTATCAAATATGCCGTCGATATCATCCCTGTCAGTACTTGCAGAGTGATTGTTAGTGCCTAGTTCCGTAGAAAATTCCGAACTGTTGTCTAACAGAAGGTAAAGCCGATTCATTTCCTCGTCATGGTTTGAGAGCCAATCTTCAAATTTCAAAGCTATTGACTTACCTTCTTTCTCTAAACTTATTTCAGCATCGTGAAAGTTTAAGATTGCTTTGTATTAATTCAAAACGTCTACTCCCAATATAATTTCCGTCGACAATAATGGAACAATAAGAAAGCTCATAAAAAAGCTGTGGCTTTGACAAAAGAATTCTAAGTAGGTTTGTTGGCGTACATCTACACTTTTTCCAAAGATTGCACCTTGTAATTTAATCTTAGGTAACGCAAGTGTGGGACAATCGTTCGATTTGTTGCATTTGCTAAAGGCTGTTTCACTAATTACTGAAATGGGACTGCCAGAGTCAAGTACTGCCGTAAATTTTACGTCATTTACTGTAATGTGAATCACAGGATATGCAATGTTGTTATGTTTTACGTCGTGGTCCTCGAGTAAGATGTCCCTAATGTCTTCCATTTTTACGTAATTACTAGCTACGGCAGCTGCGTCGTCAGTTTCATACGTACGTTTTGTGGCTGCCACCGGTATGAGTCATTGCCTATTGTCTCTTTGTTGGCGCGCGCCGTTATTGGGGTTTGGAGACCTAACTTCTACAAATTCACCTTGTCGAGAGGGCCTGCTCTGTTTGAATCCCGCCAGTTCTGATGCAATTCAGGTCTGTCGTTACGATCATATCGTCTGTCGTCATGTCGGTAGATTCCATAGTTACTTTCTTGTCGGTCACGTGGTGGAGAACTTCTCCCTGAATCGTAACTGGGCGCTGGTCCGTTGCGTCTAAAGTTATTCTGTCGCCCTTGATAATATTTATTTTTGTTCCCATATTGTCTGTTTCTCTGATTGTCTCTGTGATAGTCATTACCGCAGAGAGGTGATCTTTCCCTGTAATTATTACTACTCTGCCAACGGTTGTCATACGGGTGGTGTCTGTTTTGGTCACGATTTGTGTTGTGAGAATAGCCTTGTCGTGTCCAGTTATTATTTCTTTCATCGAGGAATTTCGACGGATGTGACCTGTAATTGTTGTGTTCCTGTTTTCGCGTTCCGCGATTGTCAGTGTCAATTTCCAATTCTTGTAACAGTCCCTGAAAAGCTTCAATGATATCTTTGCAACGTCCTGCCAAAATAATATGTCGTAAATGTTCAGGTAATTTGAATAAGCAAATGCGGATGAGTTCTGAGGGGCTGTATGGGTTTGACAGGTACTGATTCTTGTGCAACATATCTTCAAAATACACTCCTGGAAATTGAAATAAGAACACCGTTAATTCATTGTCCCAGGAAGGGGAAACTTTATTGACACATTCCTGGGGTCAGATACATCACATGATCACACTGACAGAACCACAGCCACATAGACACAGGCAACAGAGCATGCACAATGTCGGCACTAGTACAGTGTATATCCACCTTTCGCAGTAATGCAGGCTGCTATTCTCCCATGGAGACGATCGTAGAGATGCTGGATGTAGTCCTGTGGAACGGCTTGCCATGCCATTTCCACCTGGCGCCTCAGTTGGACCAGCGTTCGTGCTGGACGTGCAGACCGCGTGAGACGACGCTTCATCCAGTCCCAAACATGCTCAATGGGGGACAGATCCGGAGATCTTGCTGGCCAGGGTAGTTGACTTACACCTTCTAGAGCACGTTGCGTGGCACGGGATACATGCGGACGTGCATTGTCCTGTTGGAACAGCAAGTTCCCTTGCCGGTCTAGGAATGGTAGAACGATGGGTTCGATGACGGTTTGGATGTACCGTGCACTATTCAGTGTCCCATCGACGATCACCAGTGGTGTACGGCCAGTGTAGGAGATCGCTCCCCACACCATGATGCCGGGTGTTGGCCCTGTGTGCCTCGGTCGTATGCAGCCCTGATTGTGGCGCTCACCTGCACGGCGCCAAACACGCATACGACCATCATTGGCACCAAGGCAGAAGCGACTCTCATCGCTGAAGACGACACGTCTCCATTCGTCCCTCCATTCACGCCTGTCGCGACACCACTGGAGGCGGGCTGCACGATGTTGGGGCGTGAGTGGAATACGGCCTAACGGTGTGCGGGACCGTAGCCCAGCTTCATGGTGACGGTTGCGAATGGTCCTCGCCGATACCCCAGGAGCAACAGTGTCCCTAATTTGCTGGGAAGTGGCGGTGCGGTCCCCTACGGCACTGCGTAGGATCGTACGGTCTTGGCGTGCATCCGTGCGTCGCTGCGGTCCGGTCCCAGGTCGACGGGCACGTGCACCTTCCGCCGACCACTGGCGACAACATCGATGTACTGTGGAGACCTCACGCCCCACGTGTTGAGCAATTCGGCGGTACGTCCACCCGGCCTCCCGCATGCCCACTATACGCCCTCGCTCAAAGTCCGTCAACTGCACATACGGTTCACGTCCACGCTGTAGCGGCATGCTACCAGTGTTAAAGACTGCGATGGAGCTCCGTATGCCACGGCAAACTGGCTGACACTGACGGCGGCGGTGCACAAATGCTGCGCAGCTAGCGCCATTCGACGGCCAACACCGCGGTTCCTGGTGTGTCCGCTGTGCCGTGCGTGTGATCATTGCTTGTACAGCCCTCTCGCAGTGTCCGGAGCAAGTATGGTGGGTCTGACACACCGGTGTCAATGTGTTCTTTTTTCCATTTCCAGGAGTGTATTTCACAAGACTGGAAAATTCGGATTGTTCGAAATGTTTCATCATTATGATGCTATGTTTTACTCGGTCTTGTGTAGCTTGAGACAAATATGCTGAGAGGAAGGCATGATAAAATTCTCCTTCACTGTGACAATCGTGAATGACCGATCGCATTCTTACAGCTGTTTCATTCTCTAAGTAGCCACACATAAATTCTAATCTGTGTTCTAACGACCAGTTGGGAGGAAAATAATGAGAGAATTGGTGGAGCCATGCTTGAGGATGAATGTCGTTGTCAGAATTCTTAAATGTTTTGAATTTACGTGTAGTAATGAACAGCTTATAGTCAAAATAATCGTGTCGGCGAGTAGCATATCGGTCATTGTTACGTCGTGTCGGCGGTTCCATCTCAAAATTCGGTGCACCATGCCAATTTCTTTCATAATTTCCGAAGTGCCCTGTGTTATTATTTTGTGGCTGTTCCGTATTTCTATGTCCCTCTTCCCGTATTGGAGCGCGGGTGTCCTCTGAAATACGTAATTCTTGTATTACCTGTGTCAGCTGATCTTGTACTTCCCGGATTTCTCTTTGGTGTTGCGTATTAATTTGATTGTGATTTTGTTTGAATTTCCTAATTTGTTCGCACTCTTCTGTGTCATTAAAGACTATCGGTTTTGTGTCATTCAGATTATCATCTGCCTTCGTAGATAAGTTAGTGAACTGATCTGAAAGTTCGGCTACTTTATCCGATAGTGAAATTATTTCCTCTGTGTGTTTTTCTGAACCACGTTTCAGAGTGTCCATTTGTGTTGAAATCGTATCTACTATGTACTTTAAGTTTTCCTGAGTTTTTGCAAGTTGCGTAACCGTATCGGTAGATGCAACTGAGTCAATTTTAGCTTGCAAGGTCTCATGATTTTCATGAACAATAATTTGCAGTTCTTTTATGGCTGCTTCGTGACTCTGTAATGCATTTTCATGCCGCGAAAAAATAGGTTGGAAATGCTCACAAATTTGTGTTTTTACGTCATTACAGACTTTTTGACATTTCGATTCGATTTTATGTAGCTGAGTAGTTAAATCTTCACGTGTTTGTTCAAGAGTTTGTTCCAATGAGTCTAACTTTTGAAGCTGTTGCTGTGTTTGTCTCTGGTGTTGTTCCATTGTGTCTAACTTTTGAAGATTTTGTTCCATTGTGTCTAACTGTTGCTGTGTTTGTCTCTGATTTTGTTTCATTTGCTGCGTTAATTGCAATAATAATGTATTAGTGTCTGGAATGTGTTTCTCCATGCTTTTTGGCAGTACATTTTCACCGGCAACATTCACGTTTTGACAAGCAGAAAATGTGTCTTGACTCATTTGAGAAAACGGTGAGGACCCAAAACCTGAGTCTACAGTATTTGCAATATTGTGTTCTGTCATTTCGGATTCCTGAGGCGAGCTGTTGCCGACCGATCGATCGATAATGCTTCCCTGTTCACTAATTGTTTCACTGCCTACACCATTATTTGCAGCCCGCTCCATTTCCCTATGCACAATTACCAAGTTACTACTTTGAACATTAGTTAATTCATTACTCTGCGGCGCTAACACACCGCTTTCGTCTTCACTGTCATATCTCAGTTTACTTTGAAGCCTAGCATTACGTTTTTCACACGCCATTATTGTCACAATATTTCACACGACAACACAGAAAAGCACAATTTGAAGAGCAAAATAACAAAACACATTAACATCGCATTGAAAATAATATCTAGTTAATTGCAAGCGCAGCTGCGAAATACTTGGTGCAAATCTACATGCATGCCACAACTGTGTACAACAATGAAAAACTACAACTACAAAGGAAATTCTCTCTATAATTACGCGCTAGCAATAAACAAAAGCTACACTAATTACACAAACTACAAGAAAAATCAGAAGATTCCAGTGAGGTATCCTCGGCTAAGGGTCGACATATGAAACGTCCCCTTTGAACAATTATACATGACTGTGCTTAACTAACACACTATATTTTTAGCGCAACGCAATCTGACTTTCAAAAATCCCTACAAAAGAATGGCCCTGACTAACATTAACCTATACCTTTCACAAATCACTTACCTCACAAAAATCTTCGTTACTCGAACTACTGCAATAAAGCGAGCGCCACTACTGCCAGCTAAATAAAAGATTCAAACTATGGAAGGCACTAACTACTGATAGGCATAGTTAGCAAATGAAAGATTTTAATAGAGAACAAACAATGTATTTACCTTAATAGTGTTGAAAAATCATAATACACATAGCAGTTCATGACATCCAGTCTTACAAATTTCAAAACTCCGCCATTTCTCTCCCCACATCCACCACTGCTGGCGGCTCACCTCCAACTGCGCAACGCTACGCGCTGTTCACATCCAGCTGCCACTGCCCAACACTACAATGGCAGACAACAATGCAAACTAGCCACAGACTGCACACAGCACAGCCAGTGATTTTCATACAGAGCGCTACGTAACTGTTGCCAATAAGGAAACATAAACAGCCTACTTACAAAATGGTTCAAATGGCTCTGAGCACTATGGGACTCAACTGCTGAGGTCATTAGTCCCCTAGAACTTAGAACTAGTTAAACCTAACTAACCTAAGGACATCACAAACATCCATGCCCGAGGCAGGATTCGAACCTGCGACCGTAGTGGTCTTGCGGTTCCAGACTGCAGCGCCTTTAACCGCACGGCCACTTCGGCCGGCCCAGCCTACTTACAACCTCTCTTAAAGAGAAGCTAACACTAACATACTTTAAACACTCTGAAACGATACCTGTTGAAAGTGACGCGTTATTCCCTCGAATTCTTTCCTATTTTCATTCTATATGTGCTCCATATTTTATTGCTCTTATTCCGAGAATGATTAATCGCTTACTTGACATGCAATCTTTTTCAAAAATAGTTCAAATGGCTCTGAGAGCTATGGGACTTAACATCTGAGGTAATCAGTCCTATAGACTTAGAACTACTTAAACCTAACTAACCTAAGGGCAGCACACACATCCATGCCCGAGGCAGGATTCGAACCTGCGACCTTAGCAGCAGGGCGCTTCCGGATCGAAGCGCCTAGAACCACTCAGCCACAACGGCCGGCCAATCTTTTTCATTTTTGTACACTGAGGTGACAAAAGTCATGGGATACCGATATGCACATATACACATGTCAGTAGTATTGTGTACGCAAGATATAAAAGGGCAGTGCATCAGCGGAATTGTCATTTGTACTCAGCTGATTGAGGTGTAAAGGTTTCCATCGTGATTACGGCCACACGACGGGAATTAGACTTTGAACGCGGAATGGTAGCTGGAGCTAGACGCATGGGACATTCTATTTCGTAAATTGTTAAGGAATTCAGTATTCCGACATTCGCAATGTCAAGAGTGTGCCGAGAATACCAAATTTCAGGCATTACCTTTCATCACGGACAACGCAGTGGCCAACGGCCTAAACTTAACGACCGTGAGCAGTGGCGTTTGCGTAGAGTTGTCAGTGATAACAGACAAGCAACGCTGCGTGAAATAACCATAGAAATCAATGTGGTACGTACGACGAACGTATGCGTTGTGACAGTGCGGCGAAATTTGTCGTTCATGGGCTATGGCAGCAGACAACCAACGTGAGTGCCTTTGCTAACAGCGCAACATCGCCTGCAGCGTCTCTACTGGGTTCACGACCATATCGGCTGGACGCTAATGACTTTAAAACTGTGGCCTGGTCAGATGACTTCCGATTTTAGTTGGTAAGAGCTGATGTTAGGGTTCTAGTGTGGCGCGGACGCCATGAAGCCACAGGCCCAACTTGTCAACAAGGCACTGTGCAAGCTGGTCGTGGCTAGATACTGGTGTGGGATATGTTTATATGGAATCGACTGTGTACTCTGGTCCAACTGAACCGATCATTGACTGGAAATAGTTATGTTCGGCTACCTGGAGACCATTGGCAGCCATTCATGAACTTCATGTTTCTATGACAATGCGGCAAGTTACCGGAGCACAATTGTTCGTGATTAGTTTGAAGAACATTCGGGACCGTTAGAGCGAATGATTTGACCTTTCAGATCACGCGAAATGAATCTCATCGATAATTTATGGGACTAATCTAGTGGTTAGTTTGTGCACAAAATCCTGCACTGGCAACACTTTCGCAATTTTGGACGGCTATAGAGGAAGCATGGATCAAAATTTCTTCGGGGAACTTCTGTAAGGTAGCAGTGTTTTGCACCTTACTGTAATATAATAATTGTTGCAAAGACGAGTTACATATCGGTTATTATGTTATTTATCAGGCAATCAGCCTATTGAAATTAATATAGGGAGTATCAGATAGCATAAGACGCGTATTAACTTTAAGAAATTCGCATGTTGCATGAAGTCGGGGTTCAGTTTGGCTGGAGCGGACGAGCGGCACTGCTCAAAGGCAGGGCAGAGGGGTGTGGAAGTTTGCAACCGACCATTACGAGTCGGCATGCGAAAGCGTCCCACTGGGGGAGAGCGCCGCCGGAGCAGGTAGGCACCCATTGCGCGGACAACAGAGGCAGGCCTTCGAGGGACGGCGCCTAGTTGGCGCTGGGCGTTACGCCGACGCCACTATGTCGAGATGAGTTGGCGCCTAAGGGAGACTTCCCACGAATCTTAACGTTTTCTGGGGCTTTCTAAGAAACGCGGTGAAGCTAGTGCAATGACCTTTTCCCGCGCGAGGGCGAACAGAGAGACACGATTGGTGGGTTCAATTTTGAACGGAGTTTCAGTTTGTTCCAGAACATTCTAGGCGCAGTAAGGCGCAGAAAGTTTTAATTGGCTGGAAGAAGCCAGGAAATAATAGTGGGAGTGAAGTGTGCTGGTCTAGAGCCACGGGATTGGCCAGCTCGAAAAATAGCGACGGGGTGCTGATTTTTGCAGAAGGAAGCTTTTGGAGCTGTTATCGAGGAGAAGCGTCTTAGCTCCTACAGCGATCGGACGTCGTGCTTTCGGCTCTGCTGTAGGAGAGCAAATTCTTTTGAGTGTGCTGTGCAGAACTTTGAATAAGTCTGCCAGCTGCAACTGAAACTAGTATTCAGTTAGGGGTACTGTCATGTTTTACTGTTAGAGACAGGCTGATTCCGCTAATTACGGTTGGGAATACTGTCTCACAGGAAGCAGACAGGAGCAGAGCAATTTCCTTGAGCCACACTTTATTAAAGACGTTACTGGATTCCGCCTTTGGGCTGGTGAGTCCCATCTTAACGCGTGCGAGATGATTGGAAATAAAGCAGAATTAGCTTTTGAATATTTGTTACAATTGAGGCTCGTCGACGACGCAGACTCCATCGGCAGCTCGCTGACCTGTCCACGACGCTGCATTTGGTAACGCGATGCTCAGCTTCGGCATTTAATCCGATATTACGCACGCCTGTGATTACCAGAGCTCAGTTTTCCAGCCACGCTCTTATTGAGAATTTGTTAATTGCAGTAGGTTTGTCTGACGTATTTTATGTCGTTTGACAAGGGGAGAGAGTAGAAAATAACAGATGCGTTATCCGACCTTAAGAGCTAGTTTTGGAATTTAAGGGCCGTTGCCATTACTAGCTTAATTTTATCACTTATAAATGTATGTCATTATTCAGTTTGATGTTAGTAAGATTGTTGTTCAACAAATGTGCTCAATGCTATCCTTGTTTGTTTAGTAGTGACCAGTTCCCTGAACACTATTTAGTTATTAAATATTAATCAAAATTAGTGAAGGGGCAGTTTTAGTTAACAGGTTGGGTCTCATAACAGGCCTTCAGCCAGAGCCAACGACCCGATCCAGTTGGCAAAGTGAACAAGTAAAAGCATTCTTGTTAAAAAAAAAAAAAAAAGACATTTGGCTGACCCGCCTAGGGTCCCTAATCATCATTCTGTAGAAAGAAACTCCTTCCACTTCCAATGACTTGTTGAGTCCATGCCACGTCGAGTTACTGCACAACGCCGGACAAAAGGAGGTCCGACATGATATTACGGGATATCCCATGACTACCGCCACCTCAGTGTTAACTCTTTTCAGTATAGAACAATACCTCTACAACATGAATGCAGTTGAACATCTATGCTAATTCTGACTTTTTGTATAGTTCTCTCTTCTTCTCATACGCTGCTTTAATGCCCTTCGTTATCCAATGTCTCTCTGATACACCACGGATGCCATATTTGACAGTTTTCTCTGGGAGACTCTTGTTAAATGCAGAGAGAAAGGCATTAAATTCAGAATTTATATCCATTCCCTCACATATCTCACTCCAGCTGATGCGTTGCAAGTTCTTTCTAATTATGTTTCTTATGAGCCCATGAACTATTCTATTTTCCCAGGTAACTCTTAATTTATAGTTCAATTTATAGTTCTCATGTTGTCTGTTATAGCTAATTGGTCATTATGATCGGATAACCCATTTACGAAGGTACTTCAAAAAGTAAGTTACGCGTTATTATGTAACTTATTGAATGCTGCACTACACTTTAAAGTGACACAGAGATATTTTCAACGTGATCATCAAATCTCTGTAAACAATGGTTGGAACGTTCTATCAATCGTTCCATTTCTCTGCGATAGAAATCTATTTCTGGGTCACGGAGCCATTTGAGAACTGCTGTGTGAACGTCCTCGACGTTGGAGAATCAGCAAGTTCTGCGATTCACTTACTCTACTGCCTGGACATTTTAGTCCGCGGTTCATGTCGATGGCCTTCCTTCCCGATCAACATCATCCAGGTCTGTGTGATCCTGGTCATGTTGTCCGCACTATTTCACTACGGCTGGACGCGACATTGCGTCAGGACCACACACTGCCAGTATTTCACGGTAAATCTGTGTGCAATTTAGACATTTTACCCACAGGAATCACACTGTTCACGTACTTCAGTTTTGGGGTATGTTTCTGGTTGCCACGCTATTTCATTCGGACAGTGACGCACCTGCTAACCGCAGCGGAGCAGAACATTGTCTGCAGGAGGCCTAGAACATGTATTGTTTTCTGAAAATGTGCCACTCTTGTTGCACAATGGTCCTACTAGCACGGGCCACGCGAGGTAGCCGCGTGGTCTAAGCCAACCCCCCCCCCCCTCCCCTCCCCCCATAGGATCTTACCACAAAGTTCCAATTTTCTTAGCGCAAGACAACATGTGTAACTTACTTTTTGCAGTCCCCATGTAATACTGCAGCCTAGGTGCAGCAGCCAGTGACAGAACGATCCGTCGAAAAGCGATAGTTCTCGGTTTGCATGACCGCGCTATTGCCCTGAAGTCACTGATCAGAACTGAAGAGCTACATCACTTAAAGTGACAGAATCAACACGATAACGGGTCGGCGGAGAAGTGGGAAACGATTTTTCTGACTAATGAGTCACAGATGTGTTTTACGGGTGGGTGGGTGTCACCTGGCGAATACCTGACGAAAAGGAGAAATGAAAAATTAGGGTTGTACTTCCTGACGATGTTAAGATCATTAGAGGACAAGGAAATCGTACGTGACATTTGCAAGGGAAACATTCCGCATTTTCAAAGGAAACATCCCGGCATGCGCCTCTTGTGATTTAGGGAAACATAATGTGGATAATCTGAATACCCCCTTTTTCGAATATGAGTCCACTATCCTAGCCACAGCGCCACCTTGCGTGGGCGATGTATGGGGAATGACTTTTCTCACAGTATACTGTGCCGACAGTTAAGTTCAGTGCTGATAGTGATGACTTGCAGCTACTTCATCTGGTTTGGGCTGGACCTGTGACATCTAGTGAGTGATAAAATGAACGCAGGTTTTTATGAAAACATTTTTATACGATATGAGACTGATACAACTAAAACTCCACTTCAGCTGCTCAGCATTGTTTTTATTGTATTTACTTCACAACTAGTTTCTTTCGGCAGTTAGCCGTTTTGAAGCAGTACTTCAGCAGCGATGCAGCACAACGTTCCCTCGGAAGCTCTTTTTTCAGTTCGAGGTTTACTCGATCGATGGAGCGGAAGGTACTTTTAATGCAGTATAATAATATACTTTGAAGATTAACAGGAATAACTCAGCATCGAAAGAAATGTTCGTTTCACTTAATGTAAAATTTCTCCTGAAAACCCCGACCTGAACAGCATGGAATATTTTATGGATGCGTGCTAGATCAGTTCGCCGAAAATCCCAATAACAATTGTTCACTATGACGAAGGATGAACGCATCAGATTTCGTCTTCAGTCTCAGACTCTAAAGGAGAATCCCGTCTGGAACTTAAATGCCATAACAGTAGCAATCGGAAGATATTGAATGTGTAGCAACGTTGGAAGGAACAGTAGTAGATATACAGAGACTTTCAGTCGCATAGTTGATGATTTTGTATCTGGAAGAAGTAGTCAGTGATATCGGATTGACGAGAGGCGATCGGAAAACATACGTCGCTCTGTGACCGGAAGGCACCATGCTAAAGTTTAACTACAACGTTGAGCCGTCATTTATTGCCGTAGGTCGCAGGGTAATGCACTCCTTTGATATTCTCGGCAATTTTAAGCATCATATTTTCTGTTCCTGTTCTGCAATTATCTTCTCAAGCAAGATATGTGAGTGACAATAGAGAGTATCCAATATAAATGTGAAAAACTCCCTAATTTAATTAGCGCGTCACAAACACGCGCTGATATATCCCAGAAAAAAAAAGAAAAAAATGGTAGTAACTCCCCGACGAGGCTCAGAGAAGCAAGTGATGCTGACCCTTCTCCGTATCATCCTTTGCCTACTGGAGTCTTTAGGATGCGGTGTCGGATCATCACATTGTTCACGTAGCCGTTGTCAGCTTTCCAGAAATCGGAGCTGCTGTCCTATTCTCGTAAAAACGTACTTATACAGGCTGGTCGGAAACAGTCTGAAAATCTTTTAAGGGTGTTGCAGTGTAGGTTGTGGTTATAAATAACTGTTAAAAATCGATACGTTGTGCCGTTTCAGAGTTAATTAGCACTGAAGTTAGCCGGTCAGGCCGTTGCGCAAATTCAAGCGACTCGCCAGAGACAGGTGGCACCAATTGTGGCCTTCGTTTGGGTTCCTAAAACCGAACAAGAGAGCGATACAAAAACTGGACATGGGACGCTAGTAAGGATCGAACTCGAGCCAAAGGTTGAACAGTCTCGTGCGCTACCATCTACGCTCTGAAAACAACTAACACTAACTGTATCCGGCAGGCCGCCTGAATTTGCTCGCGCAACGGCGTGATTGGTTAACTTCAATGTTAATTAACTAGGAAACGGCGCAACGTATCGATTTTTTCTGAACAATTATTTCTCAGCACAACGTACTCTGCAACATCCTTACAAGCTTTTCAGACTATTTCTGACCACCGTGTATATTCTGTGTCAATGTATATTTTGAGATATTTATTTTCAGTGGAATCCGATGACAAATCCTATCCCGTTGTGAGACCATCCCTGGATGAGTAAATAATGAAATGAGTATCTCCGATATTGGCCTCACGAGGCCGACTGCACCCCTTTCCAGTCGTCTCACAAAGAAAAAATACCGGCCAACATTAAGGATCGAATCCTGGTCCTGCGGATGGTAATCAAGCGCGCTGGCCGTTCAGCTACAGATACCGACAAACAGTTATCAGTAGACTTCAGATAAAAAGTCGAAACCTTGGACAAGCCCTGCTTCTGTTATGGTACGACATCCCAACACAGAAGCTTTCCATGTCCTTCATAGTGGCCGCGAAAGCTGACATTCTTAAGCTTGGAGTATCTCTTTCGATAAGTGGTCCTCAAGATATGTTGTGAAACCCGCAAACGACACTCGAGGCTCTTACCTCGTCGACCCAACTCAGAGTTCCACGCAGTTTGCCAATCTTAATGATAGTCCGATAAGACTTCTTATCAAGTATACGACTTCTTATCGAACAGAACTCAACGTCGTTATAAATGGGGAGCTCCCGTTGAGTGACTGTAGGAGGATACAAAGATGACTTAGACCAATCCCGTAATGTGCAAATACAGCATAAGGAGTGTGGTACTTGACACAGTCACGCCAATTAAATATTTAGGTGTAACACTGCAGAGTGATATGAAATAGAACGAGCACGTAAAGTGTGTCGTAGTGAAGGCGAATGGTCGACTTCGGTTTATTGGAAGAATTTTAGGAAGGTATGATTCACCTCCGTAAAGGAGACCACATATAGAACACTAGTAAAGCACATTCTGAACAGAGCAGTCCCACCAGGCAGCGCACCGCGGAGAGGCCTAATGACTTCGCGATTGTAGTATATGAAGCGTACGGAAGTTTAACAAGAGTATCCCTGTCCTACGAAATGCAAATGATGTCTTTCTCAAAGCACCGATTTCCCATGCTCTGAACTTTTTTAAAATTTTTTAGCGCCCATTCCCATTTTAAAAACAATTTCCGTTAGTATTACGTCTTCTGAATTGACAATTGATCTGTACAGTGAAAATTCGAAATTCTTGCCAGCAGGATAGGTGAGGGAGGGGGAGATCTGGGGAAGGGGCGGAGAGCGGGGAACCCACGTGTAGGCTGAGGAAGACACATGGCATCATCCTGGGGTGAGGTGCGGGGAGGTGAGGGGTAATTAATTGATCAATTTAATTAATTTGCATATATATTTGATATCAAAATTAGGGTGGTGTCCCCATTACCCTGCTAGTGATATGAATCCAATGTGTCACACGTTGAGTGAGTTTAAACATCGAGTTCGTTGCAGACACAGGCGTCTACCAACTCTACCACCTCTGGTTTCGGTTCTTGAGGAAGAATAGGCTGCCATTCCTCGACAGACATTCAGCCACCTGGCAGAGTTTAAGCCAACATAAAGACAAAGGGAGGACACATCCAACATTAATGTCCACTAATAGGTGTCTGAACACTTTTGATCAGACAGTGTATAACATGTATACTGTGATAACTGTCTTAATTGTAACACAAAAATTTTCAAACGTCTGTGAATCCCTAAGGAACCAAACTACTTACAAGGGAACTTCCCCATCGCACCCCCCTCGGATTTAGTTATAAGTTTGCACAGTGGATAGGCCTTGAAAAACTGAACACAGATCAATCGAGAAAACAGGAAGAAATTGTGTAGAACTATGAAAAAATAAGCAAAATGTACAAACTGAGTAGTCCATTCACAAGACAGGCAACATCAAGGAGAGGGTGAACTCAGGAACGCCGTGGTCCCGTGGTTAGCGTGAGTAGCTGCGGAGTAATAAGTTTAGTGTCTGTGTTTTGCGGAATTTGCCGGCCGCGGTGGTCTCGCGGTTCTAGGCGCGCAGTCCGGAACCGTGCGACTGCTACGGTCGCAGGTTCGAATCCTGCCTCGGGCATGGATGTGTGTGATGTCCTTAGGTTAGTTAGGTTTAAGTAGTTCTAAGTTCTAGGGGACTAATGACCACAGCAGTTGAGTCCCATAGTGCTCAGAGCCATTTGAACCATTTTTGTGTTTTGCGACCGCACCGCAAAACCGTGCATTTAGTAGACGAAAGGACGTGCCTCTCCAATGGGAACCGAAAACATTTGATCGCAAGGTCATAGGTCAACCGATTCCTCCACAGGAATACACGTCTGGTATATTCTACACGACACTGGTGACGGCATGTGCGTCACACGACAGGAATATGTTGTCGACCCACCTAACTTGTACACTTGGCGAATGGGTATAAAGATTCTTCTACCTTGTCCGATTTAGGTTCTTGTGGAGGTGATAATCACTCACAAAAAAGTGATGAAAACATAAGAGTTTGTTACATAAACTGCAACAAATGAATGCAACAGTTTCACAGTCGCACAGTTCCCTGTGCTCTGTCAAAACATATGTTTTTAACGTTTTCAAATTTTTCCGTGTATAGACCGTCGAATCCTGCATATGTCCAAGCAAATCTGAACATGTCCTGGAATTTTGGAGAGTGAAGTTGATTATATAAAAAATTAAACTTTTCACTCGAGGGAAGATTCGAACCAAGAATCTCTCGTTCCGCAGCTGCTCACGCTAACCACAGGACCACAACACTGCAGTGCTCAGACTATCCTTGATGTTGCCTATTTTGCCCATGGACTACTCAGTTTCTATCTTTTGCTTATTTTTTTATAGTTCCACATAACTTCTTCCTGTTTTCTCGATTGATCTGTGTTCGGTTTTTCAAGGCCTATCCACTGTGCCAACTTATAACTAAATCTGAGGGGGGTGCGATGGGGAGGTTCCCTTGTTAGGTCATCGGTCCCTAGACTTACTCACTACTTAAACTAACTTATGCTAAGAACAACACACACACACCCATGCCCCAAGGAGGACTCGAACCTCCGGCGGGAGGAGCCGCGCAGTCCGTGACATGACGTCTCAAACTGTAACACAGTCAAATTTTACAAAGAGAAGTAGAAAGACTAGAAACTGAGGTAAAGGAGGCTAAAAGCTAAAACGTATCTAAGGCTTTGGGTAAGAATGCTGAGACTTCAGATTATAGTGTATATCGTCCCACAAGGGGAGAGCCTCAGACACAGCCAACCAATTCAGCTGTTATTAGACAAGTCCCCTGTACACAATCTGAAACGAGAGGCTAAGATGTGGTGGCCCTACAACCCCCAGCGTTTTGATAACTACGCCTTAAGTTCATGACGCGCAATCGTCTCAAAGTTGACGGATCTATAGATAACTGAAAACTCAGCATTTTTCATCATCATGTATGGGGTTTGTAAATGCATATTTTCCTAGAAATCGAGGAAACTTTTATGACTGCCGCTTATGTATCCACAAGGTAAACGCCGTTCAAGGAAACCGCCGCTAGGTTAACAATCGAGTAATCTGGCTGCAGTGCAAAGAACTCGTGTCTGATTCCCAAATGCATACTGCAGTACTTTTTCATTAGTATTTTTTCCGTTTCTAATTAGCACAAATTGGAGGTTTAACAAGGTAAGTCGATCATTAAGTAATAATAATAAAGTAAGCAAATAAATTTCTCAAATGACTTGCATTAGTATAGAATAAAATTTTTTATCCTGACGGCTTTACATAGCTCCTGCACTCACTCTGCTACATCTTCTGAATTTCCTTCGAACAACTAGATGGATGATGCTTTTAAACATTCTAAGGAAATATATTCGCGGCGTCAAGAACATGTAGCGAATACATTTTTCACGTGACTACATAATTTCTTCGAAGATTCGGCGGAAAACAGACTTGGTTTCCAGTTAAAAATATATACAGGGTGATCAAAAAGAAAGTATTGCTGGACGCGTGAAAGATCTCTTGCGCGCGTCGTTTGGTGATGATCGTGTGCTCAGCCACCACTTTCGTCATGCTTGGCCTCCCAGGTCCCCAGACCTCAGTCCGTGCGATTATTGGCTTTGGGATTACCTGAAGTCGCAAGTGTATCGTGATCGACCGACATCTCTAGGGATGCTGAAAGACAACATCCTACGCCAATGCCTCACCATTACTCCGGACATGCTTTACAGTGCTGTTTACAACATTATTCCTCAACTACAGCTATTGTTGAGGAATGATGGTGGACATATTGAGCATTTCCTGTAAAGAACATCATCTTTGCTTTGTCTCACTTTGTTATGCTAATTATTGCTATTCTGAGCAGATGAAGCGCCATCTGTCGGACATTTTTTGAAAGTTTGTATTTTTTTGGTTCTAATAAAAACCCATGTCATTCCAAGGATGTGTGTCAATTTGTACCTCTCTATCTACATTATTCCGCGATTTATTCAGTTTTCAAATTTATACTGACTTTTTGATCACCCGGTATTTTTCGGGAGTTAATTTTGATGCTAATCAAGTATACAATAAACATTGTTTGAAAAATCGGTGCTGCAAGTTGAGCATGCATTGTGCTGGGAACCATTATAGCATTTGCACGGTTGTGCAGTTCCCTATGGGTTTCCAGATCAAGTTGCAATTTGAAACCTCGAAATAATGTTTTCAACTTGGTGATAAAAATAAACATCACATGGCAAAGGTGTGCAGTTTGGCTATATTACTTCTATAGTGCAAGTAGGCAGTCTCTCATACATGACAGAAGTAGTTTGTCCACCCGAGGAACCCAATTTAAGACAAAACTTTACATCAGCAACTTACTATTTTAAAATGTTCTCAAGATACGATTTGTAAATTGAATTTCTCAATTTCCCGGATTTGGAACTGTTATAACTAGGAACAACACAGCAAAATATATCACCGTTCCACGGTCTATTGACACAAAACTGATACAAATAAGCGCCAATTTGCAGTGAAATGGAAAATTATATAAATTGATGGTGGTTACACCAATGTCCACGAAAAGCTAGTGAAATACAGAATTCCGACGGAAATCGTAAGTCCGTGGCATACTAAGCCTAGTGAACGCTGAAGTCCAAGTTCCAGTATAACATTCGGATTCTAAGTCAAGAGCAAAAGTCCGCCACAGCGTAGTAGACTACTTCCGAGCAGTGGTGTAGAAACATAGCACAATGAGAACTGGCTTGTAGATATCTGGTGCAGCGTTAAATAAGGCTCCATAGTTAATGGAGCCGGCGGCTGGAGTCGCTGTATATTCTGGACAGCCAGTCGCTGAGTATTATGGGTGGCTAATCGCTATGTTTCGAAGTACGCTCGCGCGAAGGGCCGTGCACGGATAAGTGTGGCCATCGATGCATACGTCGGCCGCGCGTAACGGAGCGTGCCGCTGCTCGATGCGAACATTTAATAGTGGTGGATGCTACACGAACAAGTGACGTAAGCATATTTTTTAAGGAGGCGGGTAAGGGATTGACACCTTCTATACCCCGTGGACAAATTAATCATTAGTTTCTTATCAGCACAGGAAACATGTAGGCAACTATTTTCCAGACGCTGTGCTGGAATATTGCACTGTGTATGAATTCGTTAATCTATATTTACTGCCAACTGCGACAAGGGTTCGTTTTTATTCCTTATGCGATAACGTGAGTCGAATGCTCGTCTTCGCTGTAGTTTTACACGTAGCTGTTTTCATACAACGGGGCCTAAAATTTTAATTCTTTACTAATCCAAGCCGTTTGGGACATTTATTTGCCTACTTTGTTATTATTATTATTATTTATTGATTTACTTACCTTATTTACTCTCCTGTTACTACCAATTCGAAATGGTAAAAAAAAAAAAAAACAAATGAAAAGATAACTACAGAGTCCATCTGGCAGTCGAACACTGGTTCTCTGCTTGCCTTGGTCGCTACTTCAGAAGCACTTTCTTTGAACACCGTTTACATTACGGATTCATTAGCAGCAGTCGATAAAATTTCTTTCCTTATTTTATTTATTTATTTATTGTTCCGTGGGACCAAATTAAGGAGAAGTCTCCATGGTCATGGAACGAGTCAATACATGAAATTATAACACGATATTAGAAACAGATAAAATGAAATATAAAAAAAACATATTCAGGTGACAAGTCGTAAATTTAAATAAAGAAAATCAACACTGTAACACTGGAATTTGCTTAATTTTTTAATTTTTTAATTTTTAGCTCTTCCAGGAGCTCCTCGACAGAATAGAAGGAGTGAGTCACGAGGAAACTCTTCAGTTGAGACTTAAAAGAGTTTGGGCTACTGCTAAGATTTTTGAGTTCTTGTGGTAGCTTATTGAAAATGGATGCAGCAGAATACTGCACTCCTTTCTGCACAAGAGTCAAGGAAGTGCATTCCACATGCAGATTGGATTTCTGCCTAGTATTAACCGAGTGAAAGCTGCTAACTCTTAGGAATAGGCTAATATTGCTAACAACAAACGACATTAAAGAAAATATATACTGTGAGGGCAATGTCAGAATTCCCAGACTGTTGAATAGGGATCGACAAGAGGTTCTCGACCTTACACCACATATAGCTCGAACAGCCCGTTTTTTAGCCATAAATACCCTTTTTGAATCAGAAGAATTACCCCAAAAAATAATACCATACGACATAAGCGTATGAAAATATGCGAAGTAGACTACTTTTCGTGTTGAAGTGTCACTTATTTCAGATACTGTTCTAATGGTAAATAGAGCAGCATTTAGTTTCTGAACAAGATCCTGGACATGGGCTTTCCACAACAGCTTACTATCTATCCGAACGCCTAGGAACTTGAACTGTTCCGTCTCGCTTATAATATGCCCATTCTGTCTGATCAAAATATCGGTCCTTGTTGAATTTTGAGTTAGAAACTGTAAAAACTGAGTCTTACTGTGATTTAGCATCAAATTATTTTCCACAAGCCACGAACTTATTTCATGAACTACATTATTTGATACTGTTTCAATATTACACACAAGATCCTTCACTATCAAGCTGGTGTCATCAGCAAACAGAAATATTTTTGAATCACCTGTAATACTAGAAGGCATATCATTTATATAAATAAGAAACAGCAGTGGCCCCAGCGCCGACCCTTGGGGAACGCCCCACTTAACAGTGTCCCATTGGGACTGAACATCACTACCACTCTCAATATTGCGGAGAGTTACCTTCTGCTTTCTGTTCTTAAAGTAAGAGGCGAACCAATTGTAAGCTACTCCCCTTACTCCATAATGGTCCAACTTCTGCAGTAATATTTTGTGGTCAACACTGTCAAAAGCCTTCATTAAATCAAAGAAAACACCTAGCGTTCGCAACCTTTTATTTAATCCGTCCAAAACCTCACAGAGGAAAGAGAATATAGCATTTTCAGTTGTTAAACCATTTCTAAAACCAAACTGAACATTTGACAGCAAATTATGTGAATTTAAATGCTCCAGTAACCTTGTATATACAACCTTCTCGATAACTTTAGCAAACACCGATGGCATAGAAATAGGTCTATAATTGTCAACATTATCCCTGTCTCCATTTTTATAAAGTGGCTTCACTTCCAAGTACTTTAATCGGTCAGGAAACCGACCACTCCTAAAGGAAAAGTTACAGATATGGCTAAGTACTGGGCTGATATACATAGAACAATACTTCAGTATTCTGCTAGATACCCCGTCATATCCATGAGAGTTCTTGGTCTTTAGTGATTTAATTATTAACTCAATCTCCCTCTTGTCAGTATCATGGAGCATTTCAGGTAACAGTCTCGGAACACTTTTTTCTAAGAGCACTATATGATTCCCTGTTGGGACTAGGTTTCTATTTAGTTCACCTGCTATATTCAGAAAGTGATTATTAAATACTGTACATATATGCGACTTATAAGTAACACGGACATTCCCACTACTCACTGATTCTATACCCTCGACCTGTCTCTGCAGACCAGCCATTTCCTTTACGACTGACCATGTGGTTTTAATTTTATCCTGAGACTTAGCTATTCTATCTGCATAACACATACTTTTTGCCTTCCTAATAAAATTTTTAAGCACCTTACAATACTGTTTGTAATGGGCTGCTGCATTTAGATTTTGACTGTTTCTAGCGTTTTGATATAATTGCCACTTTGTTCTACAAGATATTCTTATCCCTCTAGTCAGCCACCCAGGCTGCCTGTTTGTGCTAGTTCAGGCAAATGCCGGGATGGTTCCTTTGAAAGGGCACGGCCGATTTCCTTCCCCATCCTTCCCTAAACAGAGCTTGCGCTCCGTCTCTAATGACCTCGTTGTCGACGGGACGTTAAACACTACTAACCTAACCTAACCTGTTTGTGCTAGTACCCTGTTTTGAACGTTCTAACGGAAAGCAACTTTAAAAGAGCACGAGAAAAGTCTTGAGAAAAGCATTATATTTATCGTCTACTGTATCAGCGCTATAAACATCTTGCCACTCTTGTTCCTTGATAAGGTTTACAAAGGTCTCTTCAGCAACTGGATCAGCTTTCCTAAACAGCTGATGACTATATTTAACACGTGTTGCAGCACAAAAATCTTTTAGAGTTAAAATTTGTACATCATGATCTGAAAGGCCATTCACCTCTTTGCTAACAGAATGCGCTTCTAGTAATGAGGAATGAACAAAAATGTTGTCTATGGTTGTTCTACTGTTCCCTTGCACTCTCGTTGGAAAGAATACGGTTTGCATAAGATTATATGAATTAAGGAGGTCTACCAGCATCCTCTTCCTTGCACAATCACTTATACAATTAATATTGAAGTCACCACATATAACTAACTTTTTGTATGTCCTATAAAGTGAACCAAGAACCTCCTCTAGCTTTAGCAAAAATGTTGTGAAATCGGAGTTCAAATGGTTCAAATGGCTCTGAGCACTATGGGACTTAACAACTATGGTCATCAGTCCCCTAGAACTTAGAACTACTTAAACCTAACTAACCTAAGGACAGCACACAACACCCAGCCATCACGAGGCAGAGAAAATCCCTGACCCCGCTGGGAATCGAACCCGGGAACCCGGGCGTGAGAAGCGAGAACGCTACCGCACGTGTGAAATCGGAGTCTGGGGATCTATAAATAACAACAGTTAGAAGTTTAGCTCCGTTAAATTTAACTACACCTGCACAACATTCAAACACCTTTTCAGTGTAGTACTTTGAAACATCAATTGACTCAAATGGGATGCCGTTTTTCACATACATGGCTACTCCCCCACACCGCAAAGAGCTCCCCGAAAAGCTGCCAGCCAACCTGTATCCTGGTAAAGGAAGCCTCTGAATTATCTCCTTATTTAAGAAGTGTTCAGATATACCAATAATTTCAGAGTCAACATCTATAAGCAGTTCACTAACTTTATCTCTAATACCTTGTATATTTTGATGAAATATACTAATTCCCTCATTACTCGGATACCTAAGCTTTGTCAAAAGTGGTTCCTTTTGTGGTGTAACCGCCAGACACCACACTTGCTAGGTGGTAGCTTAAATCGGCCGCGGTCCATTAGTACATGTCGGACCCGCGTGTCGCCACTGTCAGGATCGCAGACCGAGCGCCACCACAAGGCAGGTCTCGAGAGACGTACTAGCACTCGCCCCAGTTGTACTACGACTTTGCTAGCGACTACACTGACGAAGCCTTTCTCTCATTTGCCGATAGACAGTTAGAATAGCCTTCAGCTAAGTCCATGTCTACGACCTAGCAAGGCGCCATTAGCCTTAGATAGCTTGTATCTAAAGAGCCTCACTTGTATCGCCACAATCTCCAGATGTCTCATCAAGAATGCTGTATACAAATTGATTAAAAGTTAAGTATTCAAGGAGCTACGTACTTTTCTTTATAACATTCATTACGTATCCTGTTTCAGACCTCACTCCATCCTTCGTGAGTTAGCGCGTGCATCTTGGCCGCCTCTTTCAATTAGTGTGCGTAGTGTTGGCAAGTCTGCCGACACTACACCTTTGTTAGAGAGACTTCCCTTAGGCAGGAATACCTACCAGCTGACTTCCCTCTACTGCAGGAATTTTCCCATGAGTGATCCCACCAACCCCGCCGGCCGCGGTGGTCTCGCGGTTCTAGGCGCGCAGTCCGGAACCGTGCGACTGCTACGGTCGCAGGTTCGAATCCTGCCTCGGGCATGGATGTGTGTGATGTCCTTAGGTTAGTTAGGTTTAAGTAGTTCTAAGTTCTAGGGGACTTATGACCACAGCAGTTGAGTCCCATAGTGCTCAGAACCATTTGAACCATTTTTTTGATCCCACCAACCCCACCTATGCTGTCACCTATAAGCTTTGCAAACCTCCCCTTCCCATACCTGTTGAGGTACAGGCCATGTCTAGTGAAACCCGTCCTGCTGATAGACTCCACCGACACCACTGAAATGTGACCCATGCTTTCTGTCATCAGCGCACCCCCAAGTCTCATGTTATTACGCCTGACGGCTGTATTAAGATGAGGCCGATCGTAACGCTGAAACAGTTCCAGAAATGCACATTCGTGTTGCCAGTCTGAGTGGCTATCTTTTCCAGGTCACCATCTATGTCATACTCCCCATCCCTATCAATACTATTACCAGCCCCACCCACAATCACTACCTGATCCTCTTTAGTAAAATCCCTACATAACCCCCCCCCCCTATGTTAACAGTCACCTGAGCCAATCCAGCATTAGGCTTCACAATGCTGGTGACCTGGTACTCACTCCCCAGCACTTCCTGCAACTGCTGGCCTACACCTCTGCCATGAGAACTACCTAACAGCAGAACCTTCTTCTTCCTCTTCGACTTTGCAACTGTTCTAGCCACCATAACTACTGAGGTCTGCTGCATACTTCCTACATCTACAGCTACTAGAGATTCCTCTCCACTAGACTCTGACAGTTGGTCATATCTATTGTAAACACCAATAGTAAAACTATCTGAAAATCTTCTTCTCCTAGCAGATCCCTTGCCAACAGCCAGCTCCCATTCCCCAACCCCCTTCTCCCTCCTCATCCTATCTAGCTCCTCCTGTGCGTTTTTCAACTGCACCTGAAGGGCACAGATCTTACGCTCCTGTTCCTCTATCAACTTACTCTTGCTACATAACCTGCAGTTCCAGGAGAGGATCTCACGAGAATGCCCACTGCCTTCCCCACTGCATTCCCCCCCAGTGAAAATACTTCGAACAAGTCTCACACCGCAATCCACTACTCACGAACCTACGGCAAAGCCCACAGTTCTCACTCATGGTAAAATTTTACTTTTTCTAAATTCCGCTACTACAATAAGAAGATGTTAAAAACCTGGCTACAATAAACACAAACTTACTCTACAAGGGAAGTAACTACTATTATTAACAGTATTAATAAACAACAAATGTGAATAAAACAAAAGACTAATACAGAGAGAGAATCAAACGTCTAATGACACAGTAACGAAGCTGAAAACAGTTCCCAAAAGGTTCTTCTGAAATTATTTCACCAGAAAACACAAAAAAGTCCGGTTGAAGACTACTAAAGCTCCTAAATAAACCACTATACACAAACAATTAATTAGTACTTAGCTTACGATGCGCCGCTACAGCTGCAACTGGTCAGCGCGGAATGTAAACACAGGTAAGAGGTTACGTTGCTCGATACGAAACACTCACAAATATCAGGTCACAACACAAGAAAGGCAGAGGTGAATGAAGAAACCACTAATAAGTCACTTATATAGTAAATATTATCACAAAAGCCGTTAAAATATGTATCTGAAACCTAAAAATACATAAAAACTTGGAGAGCGATCTCACACGCAGTCACTCGCTTATTTCTAGGGAAATATGCGTTTGCGGACATCATCTGTAATTATAACAAAATGCTCTATTTTCTATTATATATCGATCCTGTCAATTTCGAGTCGCCGGCCGAAGTGGCTGAGCGGTTCAAGGCGCTACAGTCCGGAACCGCGCGACCGCTACGGTCGCAGGTTCGAATCCTGCCTCGGGCATGGATGTGTGTGATGTCCTTAGGTTAGTTAGGTTTAAGTAGTTCTAAGTTCTAGGCGACTGATGACCGCAGCAGTCGATTGCGTGTTGTGAACTTTAGAAGCGGTATTCTCAAAAACGTAAAAATATGTTATAGATATTTTGGTGAGTTCTACCCCTCTTCGTTTTTTACGATGTGCATTTCATGTGTTTCATTAATATTTTTAACTGAGTCCTTGCTTCTTCCGTTTGTATGAAGTACGTTTTATGTAACTGTACCAACGTATTGTTACTGATATTCTTTCATGTACAATGGCGTTCAAAAGTTTTTCACAGTCGTCTCTATTTTTTTAAATTTTTTGCAGGAGGAGAATGGATTTTTTTTAACATCCTTGGAACATTTAGCTGTACATTGAGCCTACTCAATGCAGCCTCCAGCAGCTGTGACGCATCTGGCCCAACGTTCTTTCCATGATGTAAATGCACTTTGGTAAAATTCTGGGGATTGACTTTTACACCATCGCTTGACACAGGAAATAAGGTCTTTCTCACTATCAAATGTCTTAGCGCGCAGCCCGCATCTCGTGGTCGTGCGGTAGCGTTCTCGCTTCCCACGCCCGGGTTCCCGGGTTCGATTCCCGGCGGGGTCAGGGATTTTCTCTGCCTCGTGATGGCTGGGTGTTGTGTGCTGTTCTTAGGTTAGTTAGGTTTAAGTAGTTCTAAGTTCTAGGGGACTTATGACCACAGCAGTTGAGTCCCATAGTGCTCAGAGCCATTTGAACCATCTTAGCGCGCAGGCGGGCCTTCAAACGACCAAAGAGGTAAAAATCGGACGTAGCCGAGTCCGGACTTTAGAGAGGATGAGTAAAAATTTTCCAACCCATCTTCCTGATTTTCTCCTGCGTCATAAGGGCTGTATGGGGTTTGGCATTGTCTTGGTGTAGTCTGATCAGCTGACCCTGAAGCTGTGGTATGTGGGTCTTGATGGCACGTCGCAGCTTGTCCAATGACAAACAGTAACGGTCCCGGTTAATTGTGGAGGCAGGTTCCAAAAAGTCAATGAAAATGACACCACACTGATCCCAGGAGAAGGAGGCCATCACCTTTTGGCCTGCTGTTCGTGAAAGTCTTGGTTTCTTCTTCCGACGGGAACCCGGATGACGCCACTCCATGGATTGGGTTTTGCTCTCAGTTTCGGACAAAAACAACCATGTTTCATCCTGGGTAATGACGCCGTCAAATCACTGTTTCCACTCTTCAGTAAAGGTCTTCATGAGATCCTCACACACATTCTTCCTCATCGTTTTCATTACTCTTGTCAGTAATCTAGGTACCCAACGTGCACAGATTTTTCTGTACCCTAGTGACTGAACCAGTGACACCAGACTACCCAATGACAAACGAGTCATTTCAGCAAGATTTCGCGTCGTAACATATATGTCATTTTGGATGATTTTATCAATGGTCTCCTTATTCACATCACTCACTGCCGTCGATGGTCTACCGTATCGTGGATTGTCCAGTAGAGAGAAATCAACTTCTTTAAACCTGTGCAACCACCGCTGGATACTGCTGCGATCCAATGTGTCCTTCCCAGAAACAGGGAGCAACTTCCTGTGAATCGATGTGGCAGAGTCATCACCGGTCTTGAAGAGGAACTCCATAACCGACCGTTGTCGCAACCTGACATCCACTTCACGATCCATTATGGCTCACCTGTAAGTAAAAGAAAATTCTTTTATGTATCAACTTATAGCTAAATGTTTCAAGTATGTTCACAAAAAATTTCATTCTCCTCCTGCAAAAAATAAAAAAAATAGAGAGGACGGTGCAAAACTTTTTGAACGCCCTTCGTATTTCTCTTGTAGGGCCTTTGAGAACGGCGAGAGGCCGAAACGCGTAAGGCAGTAAAAAAATTAATAAATATGGTACTGAAGACTAATATCAGTTTTTGAGTGTATTAAAAATGGCCATAACATCTCACAAAGCATTTATCCGTTTGCTGCTGTCTTTCATTTTAGGTTGTACACACGTGACCTGCCAAACGAGCCGAATTGGTTGGCGGTGTCTTGTCAGCGAGAAATAAAGGGCAGACTACTCCAAAGTAGACTTTTTACAACAAAAAAAATGTTCAAATGTGTGTGAAATCTTATGGGACGAAACTGCTAAGGTTATCAGTCCCTAAGCTTACACACTACTTAACCTAAATTATCCTAAGGACAAACACACACACACCCATGCCCGAGGGAGGACTCGAACCTCCGCCGGGAGATTTTTTACAACACGGAAGCCAGTATCACTTGTGCCACGAAATAAGGAAGTAAGATTAATGTCTGCCATCCCGTCGACGATGGGGTTATTAGAGATAGAGCACACGCTTAGAGTACTGGAGGATGGAAAGGATATCGACCGCGTCCTTTTCAATGTACACCCCTTCCCCTCCAGCGTTCGCTTAAGCAATTTAGGAAAATCGTACTGGTGACAGGAAGTGGACTGACAGTAATTTCGCCGGCCGGGGTGGCCGAGCGGTTCTAGGCGCTTCAGTCCGGAACCGCGCGACTGCTACGGTCGCAGGTTCGAATCCTGCCTCGGGCATGGATGTGTGTGTTAGTTTGGTTTAAGTAGTTCTAAGTTCTAGAGGACTGATGACCTCTGAGTCATTTGAACCATTTTTTTTTACAGTAATTTCAAAATAAAGATCTGGTCTCACGTTAATGATATTGGTGTGGGGATATACATGTAAAGTTGTCGTTATCAAGGAGTGGATAAACTATACGAAGCTAGTGGTACTCCCATCTTTCGACATTACATAACTAGGAAAGGGTAACGTTATCATACAGTGGTGTGTAGATAATATACAGGGTGATTCAAAAAGAATACCACAACTTTAAAAATGTGTATTTAATGAAGGAAACATAATATAACCTTCGTTATACATCATTACAAAGAGTATTTAAAAAGGTTTTTTTTCACTCAAAAACAAGTTCAGAGATGTTCAATATGGCCCCCTCCAGACACACGAGCAATATCAACCCGATACTCCAACTCGTTCCACACTCTCTGTAGCATATCAGGCGTAACAGTTTGGATAGCTGCTGTTATTTCTCGTTTCAAATCATCAATGGTGGCTGGGAGAGGTGGCTGAAACACCATATCCTTAACATACCCCCATAAGAAAAAATCGCAGGAGGTAAGATCAGGGCTTCTTGGAGGCCAGTGATGAAGTGCTCTGTCACGGGCTGCCTGGCGGCCGATCCATCGCCTCGGGTAGTTGACGTTCAGGTTTCATAACTAACCTTTTTCGTAGGATTCTCCATACAGTTGATTGTGGAATTTGCAGCTCTCTGCTAGTTCTGCGAGTCGATTTTCCTGGGCTGCGAACAAATGCTTGCTGGATGCGTGCTACATTTTCATCACTCGTTCTCGGCCGTCCAGAACTTTTCCCTTTGCACAAACACCCATTCTCTGTAAACTGTTTATACCAACGTTTAATACACCACCTATCAGGAGGTTTAACACCATACTTCGTTCGAAATGCACGCTGAACAACTGTCGTCAATTCACTTCTGCCGTACTCAATAACATAAAAAGCTTTCTGTTGAGCGGTCGCCATCTTAGCATCAACTGACGCTGACGCCTAGTCAACAGCGCCTCAAGCGAACAAATGTACAACTAAATGAAACTTTATAGCTCCCTTAATTCGCCGACAGATAGTGCTTAGCTCTGCCTTTTGTCGTTGCAGAGTTTTAAATTCCTAAAGTTGTGGTATTCTTTTTGAATCACCCTGTACTTTAATCACAAATTAATGCCGAGGTAAAGGGGCCGATATTTGGCACTGTTTGTACCTTCTTGTAGGATGTCACAAGCATCGAAGTTGAACAAACAACCCCTTGAACACTACGAAGGGCGTCTGTTTCATTGCCTAACCTAACAAATATTCATAACAACAATTTTAAACACTATGCATTTCATACTTGATTCAGAGTCTCATGTGCAAACATCAACTTGGATAGACCCATCAGAGACGTATATACAGGGGCTGGACAAAAATATGCAAACACCGAAAATACAATACAATACCATGCCTAACAAGATGGAGGAAAATCGTTGGTATTCAGAATACCTTACAGTCGTTTGGGAATGGATAAATGCAGATCCAGTACAGAGTTCAAGTATAATCTTATACCATTCTTACTGCAAAGTGATGACAAGCACAGGTCACGATAATGGAGACGGGCAGCGACCACGCACCCTTCTCTCCAAAGTAGACGCCAAAGCTCAATAATATTGAGATGTGGTGACTGTGGTGGCGAGAGGAGATGGGCCAATTTATCCTGGTGCCCACAAACCAGCTGCGATGCGAGCTGTGTGAACAGGGACGCTGTCGTCTTGGAACGCAGCGTTCTTACTGGGGAACAAACACTGTATCATGGGATGAACCTGAACAGCCAAACTGGTCACATAATCTCTGGCAGTAATGTGACCTTGCAGAGTAAACATCGGGCCCGTGGAATACCACGATGTGGCAACCCACATCATTACCGAACCACCGCCATATTTTACTCTTGGACAGATTGTGAAACAAGACTCGTGCGACCAAGTGACATTCTTTCATTGCGCCATAGCCCTGGTGTTAAGGCTTTACCACCACGTTTTCCTGTCACGAGCATTTGCGTCACTGATAGTGGTTTTGGAATTCCAGTTGTACTGCAGTTCCCGCATTATGGAGCTCCCTTCGCATTGTCTTGGTGCTGACAGGGTTCCTGAGTGAGACAATCAGTTGTGCAGTGACTTTTGTATCTGTTATCCTCTTATTTTTCGTCACTTGCCTCTTCAATGACCGTCTGTCATAATCACTCAACATACAATTTCGTCCGCGCTGCGGCTTAACGGATGATGTTTTTCTGCTTGCCCTGTATGCGGTATAAATCTCGGACACAATGCCTCTTGAAACACTAAACACTTCGGCTATCTTGGTTACAGAAGAATCCATCATACGAGCACCAAAAATCTGTCCACGTTCGAATTCATTTGGCTTCGACACAATTCACTCACGACTAACAGAGCGCTGTTCTGAGTACGATCGACATTTGCAACATATTGAGGACATTGCACTGGTGCCGTTCGTGGTCAAACAGCGCAACAGGCCCTGCTAGCATCTGTTTTTATCTATATATGACGGTAGTATCTGTTCTCGAAAGAACACATACCGTGGATGACCATGCAGCTTTGCTAGAAATGAAATGATAATTAAATAGACACTCTAGCTGCAAACAGGCGTTGATATACTTCACTGGGGACATGTTGAAAACGTGTGCCCCGACCGGGACTCGAACCCAGGATCTCCTGCTTACATGGCAGACGCTCTATCCATCTGAGCCACCGAGGGCACAGAGGATAGTGCGTCTGCAGGGACTTATCCCTTGCACGAATGTAGTGGTGTGGACATGTTGGGAATGTGGATCTCACGGGGAACGTGCAAGGGATAAGTCCCTGCAGACGCACTATCCTCTGTGCTCTCGGTGGCTCAGATGGATAGAGCGTCTGCCATATAAGCAGGAGATCCCGGGTTCGAGTCCTGGTCGGGGCACACATTTTCAACATGTCCCCAGTGAAGTATATCAACGCCTGTTTGCAGCTAGGGTGTCTATTTAATCATCATTTCATCTGTTTTTATGTTCAAGCATGCATTTCTCGCAATGTTTCCATATTTTTGACCAACCCCTGTATGTGATAATGTGCTTTATGAAAAATAATATTATACAAATTTCTTTACCATTTTATCTAAGCGAAATAATTTGTATTTTATTTGAACGTACCTTATATACTCGTTGAAATTCACTATCATAATCTTACGAATGTTTCAATCGTAAGAATCGGGTGGTTCGCAAGTTCGGGGAAGCAAAAACATATGTGATGTGCATATCTGAACTGAAAGACATTAAATGAAATCCCACAATTAAAAAAATCACACCCTTTAGTTTTTGTTTCTTGTTTCCTCAGCTATTATACTTAGTTGCGTTACTAATTATATTTAAGTTTTATGTATATTGGTACGTCAGCCGCCGGCCTGTGTGGCCGAGCGGTTCTAGGCGCTTCAGTCTGGAACCGCGCGACCGCTACAGCCGCAGTTTCGAATCCTGCCTCGGGCATGGATGTGTGTGATGTCCTTAGGTTAGTTACTTTTAAGTAGTTCTAAGTTCTAGGGGACTGATGACCTCAGATGTTAAGTCCCATAGTGCTCAGAGCCATTTTTGATACGTCAGCCTTGTTAGAACTGCCCTTTTAACCCCATAGTTTGAATTTCAGTTTTCTAACTGTGTTTTATTGCATATCAGATCTAAGTTGGTTCACTTATCAGAAGTTAATTCATGTTTATATACTGGTGAACATAACTTAAGGACAACAATAACCTTCACATGGTGTGTCACTGCCAAGTAATATAAAATGGTTCAAATGGCTCTGAGCACTATGGGACTTAACTGCTGTGGTCATCAGACCCCTAGAACTTAGAACTATTTAAACCTAACTAACCTAAGGACGTCACACACATCCATGCCCGAGGCAGGATTCGAACCTGTGACCGTAGCGGTCGCGTGGTTCCAGACTGTAGCGCCTAGAACCGCTCGACCATTATGACCGGCGCCAAGTAATATAGCTCGATGAATCTTGAACCATACATAGAAATAACTGCTACTGTATTGTATAGAACATAATTGAAAGAAATACTCAATGAGACGAACAGAAATGACACTTTTATTCAAAGGCAATAATTACACAGAAATCACCGCTGTTTATGATGTTCCCGTGGACATTAGAAAAGTCGAGGTATGGTTCTTAACAGAATGTGTGACCATCACAGACATTAATGCATACTCTACGACGTGCTGCCATGCTGACCATAAGGCTGATAAGTTGTTGCAGGGCGTCCATTCCTCCACCAGCGTGGTTGACAACTAATCGATGGTCAGCCGTGGATATAGACGTGCTGCAATGCGTACCCCACCGCATCGAACACGCGCTCGAATGGATTTAAGTCTAGGGAAACGGGGGATGGGAAGGAGGGGGCCAATCCATTCGCAGAATATCCTCTCATTCCAAGAGCTCCTCCACCAGCTCTGTTCGATGCGGTCGGACATTGTCATTCATAACAATAAAGTAAGGGCCAAATGCACCCCTGAGAAGCCGGTAATGGTAAAGGAGTAAAGTGTCACAGTAATGTTGACCAGTGAGTGTACCACAGATTGCCGGCCGAAGTGGCCGTGCGGTTAAAGGCGCTGCAGTCTGGAACCGCGAGACCGCTACGGTCGCAGGTTCGAATCCTGCCTCGGGCATGGATGTTTGTGATGTCCTTAGGTTAGTTAGGTTTAACTAGTTCTAAGTTCTAGGGGACTAATGACCTCAGCAGTTGAGTCCCATAGTGCTCAGAGCCATTTGAACCATTTTTTTGTACCACAGATCAATACGCTCATGCAACACTATGCCTCTCCATACCACAGCACCTGCACCACCAAAACGATCATGTTCCACAATGTACCTGGGGACGTTACATCGTTTTCACCTCTCGTCAAATGAGGGTACGTCCATAAAATGGCTCTGAGCACTATGGGACTCAACTGCTGAGGTCATTAGTCCCCTAGAACTTAGAACTAGTTAAACCTAACTAACCTAAGGACATCACACACATCCATGCCCGAGGCAGGATTCGAACCTGCGACCGTAGCGGTCTCGCGGTTCCAGACTGCAGCGCTAGAACCGCGCGGCCACTTCGGCCGGCGGTACGTCCATAATCACTACTCAATTTGTACTCATACGAGAAAAGCACGTAACACCACCCCTCGTTGGTCGAGTCCCAATGCTTTTTGCACCATCGCAAACGGTACCGCCAGTGTGCTGGTGGCAATGGAACACAACGTACTGGTCTTTGGGCAAAGATACCACCCCCAAGCACTCGCCGTGTCGTGATATTATGCGCCTCACAGTCCTGTTAAATATTGTTGCAATGGCACCCGCTGTTTGACGTGGGTCCCTTCTTGTCTCTTGCACAATGTTGCGATCATCTGCTGATGCAGCTGACCGTGGTCGACCATTCTCCTCTCCTTCAGCTAGCAGTGCCTGCATTTCAGAACGTTCACCATGCACTCCTCGGTTACAGTCGTCACCTTTCGTCCTTCTTCCATTTTCCCGATGATCCTTCCCCGTTTGAAGTCATCCAAATGTTATCTCCAAAATGGTTCAAATGGCTCAAAGCGCTATGGGACTTAACATCTGAGGTCATCAGTCCCCTAGACTTAGAACTACTTAAACCTAACCAACCTAAGGACATCACACACATCCATGTCCGAGGCAGGATTCGAACCTGCGACCGTAACAGCAGCGCTGTTCCGGACTGAAGCGCCTAGAACAGCTCCGCCACAGTGGCCGGCATGTTATCTCCGTGCCATGTTGTAGTGATGAACACCACCACAGTGCAACATAATTGCTCGCTGATTGACACACGCTGTCTTTTCCCGTTTCTTCAACTGCCTCGTGTTGTGAATCCAGCCCCATTTGGCTCTATAGTCACGCTGCCTCACTACACGTGATCTCCAACTTTCTGTGCACGGCTTGGTGACCTATGGCAACATGCTCCCACACTTTCATTCATTTCCACCGAGTAGTTAATGTGTTATTTTACTTTATCTATCTCGTCCTTAAGTGTTGAAGAGCAATGTATTTGGTTTACTTTTACTCGCATCACTTCTTTCTGAATCCTGTAATTAATTTAATGCTTTCACATTGCCACTTATTATCGCTGCTTAAAACAGATAGAGGCACTCAGTGGACCAGATCTATTTCGTCTTGTAGACAACTACTCCATGTCATTGAATGTTCGGTTTGACACTTTCTGTTACCCAGTCTGTCATTCGTTGAACCCTGCTGACGGTCGTAGTACACAGCCTGGATGACGGTCATCTTGGCCACCGCTGAAGAATATTTACCGACCGAGGGAGGCGGTGCAGCGGTTAGCACACTGGACTCGCATTCGGGAGAACGACGGTACAAAGCCTCGTCTGGCCGTTCTAATTTAGGTTCTTCGTAATTTCCCTAAATCACTTCGCCGGCCGAAGTGGCCGTGCGGTTAAAGGCGCTGCAGTCTTGAACCGCAAGACCGCTACGGTCGCAGGTTCGAATCCTGCCTCGGGCGGATGTTTGTGATGTCCTTAGGTTAGTTAGGTTTAAGTAGTTCTAAGTTCTAGGGGACTAATGACCACAGCAGTTGAGTCCCATAGTGCTCAGAGCCATTTGAACCATTTGAACCTAAATCACTTCACGTAAATACCGGGATGGTTCCTTCGAAAGGGCACAGCCATTTTCCTTTCTCATCCTTCCCTAATCCGAGCTTTTCTTGTGTCTCTAATGACCTCGTTGTCGACGGGACAAAAAAAAGGTTCAAATGGCTCTGAGCACTATGGGACTTAATAGCTGAGGTCATCAGTCCACTAAACCTTAGAACTACTTAAACCTAACTAACCTAAGGACATCACACACATCTATGCCCGAGGCAGGATTCGAACCTGCGACCGTAGCGGTCGCCCGGTTCCAGACTGAAGCGCCTAGAACCGCTCGTCCACTCCGGCCGGCGTCGACGGGACGTTAAACACTTATTTGTTCCTCCTCCTATTCGTCCTCGAAGAATATCTAGCGTAGCGGACACAGTCTACCGTCTACCTTCTATTCGGTTGGTAAGGACGTCGAAGGTCAGCCTTCAGTCGGCCACAACGGAAGACACCTGTGAGCTGCTTGTCGCACACGCCAACGTTCAGTCATTAATGTCTCCTACTGCGAGTTTTACGACCTGTTCTGCCAACTGAATTTACAAGCAGTTCTTATGTCAGGGACTTGGCTAAAACCTAGCTTGCTCTAGGACTCTGTTCGTATTGCAGGTTGTATGTCACTAAGGGTTGACAGTGCAACTCATCAAGAAGTCGGTAGGTGCGTAATTTCACTCTGTTCAAAAAATGAAGATAATAAACACATCGGATTCCAATGGTGAAAGAGAAGCAGAGTCTTCTCTCTCGAAATAGATGTATCTAATAAGATTTTTTTCGGAGTAATCTATAAACCACACAAAATCGGCGCTGTATCATCTTTTCAACAAGCCTTTCTACCGATAATGTGATATTCTTGATATATTTCGTGCATGGTGACAGAGAAAAACGTCACCTGCTACTGCACAGAAACTTGAAACAGGTTAACCATAATGTTCTACAAATGGAACACTCATATTTTCCATGGTGGGATATAAGCAATGAGCTGACATGAGAGATAAGGTCAAGCAATACATTCACGGATTTTCTGTACTTTATGACAAACACAAGCAGGTCAGAAAAGAAGAGAATGAAAGCTTCTGAAATGTGGTGCTACAGACAAATGCTGAAGATTAGATGTGGTAGATCGAACAACTAATGAGAACGTACAGGATCGAATTCGGGAGAGCAAAAGTTAATGACAGAATCAATCTAACAGAAGGAACCGGTTGATAGGACACTTCCTGAGCCATCAATTTTATTTTTTTTTAATTTTTTTAATCTTATGGGACTTAACTGCTAAGGTCATCAGTCCCTAAGCTTACACACTACTTAACCTAAATTATCCTAAGGACAATCACACACACCCATGCCCGAGGGAGGACTCGAACCTCCGCCGGGACCAGCCACACATGAGCCATCAAGGAATCATCAGTTTAGTAATGGAGGGAAGTTTGGGGGGGGGGGGCGTAAAAATTGTAGAGGGAAATCAAGGCCGTAATACGGTAAGCTGGTTCATGTGAATCCCTATAGTTTCATGAAGATCCAATAGGTGGCGGTGATATACGTAGCATTCAGCATGGTGTCTGTAATGGAGGTGCATTCCAAGCAGAGGGTTGTAATTGAGTTTCTTTTGGCGGAAAACAAGAGCATCGCAGATATTCATAGGCGCTTGCAGAATGTCTACGGAGACGGCACTGAACAAAAGCATGATGAATTGTTTGGAGAGATGTCTGTCATCATTGTAAGGGGGTCTCCCGCGTGCCGGTGTTTGTGTGAAATCTTATGGGATTTAACTGCTAAGGTCATCAGTCCCTAAGCTTACACACTACTTAACCTAAATTATTCTAAGGACAAACACACACACCCATGCCCGAGGGAGGACTCGAACCTCCGCCGGGACCAGCCGCACAGTCCGTGACTGCAGCGCCTAAGACCGCTCGGCTAATCCCGCGCGGCCAGCGTGCTGGTCGGCCGCACCCAACTGTGACTCCTTCATTGCTGGAACGTGCGGACACTCTCATTCGTAGTGATAGACGGATCACAATCAAACACCTCGCTGCTCGACTGGACGTCTCTGCTGGTAGTGTTGACACACTCGGGCACCAGTTGGCATTCTCAAAGGTATTGAAACTTCCCCTTTATTTATAAAGAATGACTGTGCTGGTAAAACTTCTACGTTACTTGATTTTCAAACTCCAGAGTGAAACTGAACGTACTGAGACTGTTTTCTCTTTACTTATTCTGATCATTTCTAAACTGACACACAATATTTTAGCGCAACGCAATCTGACTTTCAATCATCCCTACAAAAGAATAGCCCTGACTAACAATAACCTATGCCCTTCATGAATCACTTACCTCACAAAAATCTTCGTTACTCGAACTACTGCAATACAGCGAGCGCCAATACTGCCAGATAAATAAAAGATTCTAACTACTGAAGGCACTAACTACTGATAGGCATATAGTTAGCAAATGAAAGATTTTGATAGAGAACAAACAATGTAATAGTATTCAAAAGTGATTATATATATATATTCGTGACATCCTGTTTAACAAATTTCCTTTTTCTGACGGACACACGTCCAGATTGTCCGCTCATATTAACATCTCAGAACTCTGTCATCTCTCTCCGCACATCCATCACTACCACTGCTAGCGGCTCACCTCCAGCTGCCCAACGCTACGGGCTGTTCACATCCAACTGCCCAACACTACACTGGCGTTACCAACATAAAAACCTAAACAGCCTACTTACAGTATGCGCCTGCTGAGTTCCTCGTCGCCTAACAGACGACCAAAAAAAGCAACGAAGGACAATCTGTGCGGAATTGCTTGCGCGTTAAGATGCTGATCGTGATTTATTTTGTCGATCATCGTCACAGACGCTGAAACACGGGTTCATCACTCTTCGAACCGGAAAGAAAACGCAATCCATGGAGCGGCGCCACACCATCTCTCTTCCGAAGAAAAAGTTAAAAGCAACTTAGCTGGTAAAACCATGGCGACAGTCTTCTGAGACACTGAAGGGGTTGTTCTGTGCATAAATCAACTCTGAAGTGTACTGAGCAATCCTCTGGAAATGGAAGAAACAATTTCAGTATGTTCGCCGCCACAAAAGTGCAAACGAACTGCTCTTCCTCCATGATAACGCAAAGCCCCGCATAAGTCTGCGCACCCGAGAGGAGCTCACGAAACTTCATTGGACTGTTCTTCCCCACCCACTCACAGTCCGGATCTATCACCTTCCGACTTCCATCTTTTTGTCCCACTGAAGGATGCACTCCGCGTGAAGCACTACGTGGATGGCGGGGAGGTTGTTGACGCAGCAAGACGTTGGCTCCGACTTCGACAAGTAGAGTCGTACAATGCGGGCATACAGGTCCTCCCAGTAAGGTGGCGTAAGGCCGCCCGGTTGGCCGTGCGGTCTAACCCACGGCTTTCCGGGCGGGAGGGATCGCCTGGTCCCCGGCACGAAGCCGCCCGGCGTATTTTGTCGAGGTCCGGTGAACCGGCCAGTCTGTGGATGGTTTTTAGGCGGTTTTCCATCTGCCTCGGCGAACGCGGGCTGGTTTCCTTTATTCCGGCTCAGTTACACTATGTCGGGGATAGCTGCGCAAACAAGTTCTCCACGTACGCGTACACCACCATTACTCTACCACGCAAACATAGGGGTTACACTCGTCTGGTGTGAGACGTTCCCTGGGGAGTCCACCAGGGGTCGAACCGCACAATAACCCTGGGTTCGGTGTGGGGCGGCGGAGGGGTGAAGTGGACTGCGGTAGTCGTCGTTGGGTTGTGGACCACTGCGGCTGCGGCGGGGACGGAGCCTCTCCGTCGTTTCTAGGTCCCCGGATAACATACATACAAGGTGGCTAAGGCCGTCGCACTGAACGGAGATTGTGGTAAAAATAGGGTCTGTAGCCATAAGAGTGGGGAATAATATGGTGTATTGGAATCCTGAATAAAACCAACGAAATTTCAGAAAAAAAATGTGCTGCATTACTTACTCGTATGTTGCAGTAGTTATGCAAAGATGACGACTTGCACAGGAGAGATTATCGTGGTAACCTGCATCAAACCAGTCTTTGGATTAAATACCAATACTACAACATGACAAATACACTGATCAGTCTCCATTCTGCGGGCTTTCAAATATCTACGCACCCTCCGACTCCCTAAGCTGGTCGTAGGTTGTGTTCCAAAAATGAACAGCATAGAGGCAGAAGTGATGACACCTTCTGCAGGACCTGACCATCATTTTGCAGGATAATGCTCAACCACGTACAGTGCAAGCTGTTACTGATTTGTTTGACTGATGTGGCTGCTAAATGCTATACCACCTACTGCACTCCCCTGACTCAAGCCCTCGTGAGTTCAGCTCGATTTCTAAACTGAAGGAAACACTTCACGGCATTTGCTTCAGAACTACTACAAATTCGTCGGTCAATAGACCGCGCCGCACGAACTGTCAACACAACTGGCACTGCTAAGAGTATCCTACGACTTCCACATCACTGGCAACGGGTTATACACAATGCTGGTGACTACTTTGAAGGCCAGTAAAACTTTGAAACACGTATCTATTTTGTAAGAGCTGTAAATAAATAGTTGCCACTACTAAAGTTCCAACCCTCGTACTTTGCACCTCGACGCTTCGAGCTGCACACACAGAAGCAGGCCCCATTTGGCAGTTAACCTGCGTAGCGGTGAAAAAAAAAAATTGGAAATGTGTGGCAAGGTCTTATGGAACCAAACTGCTGAGTTCATCTGTCCCTATCTTACGCACTACTTAATCTACACTCCTGGAAATGGAAAAAAGAACACATTGACACCGGTGTGTCAGACCCACCATACTTGCTCCGGACACTGTGAGAGGGCTGTACAAGCAATGATCACACGCACGGCACAGCGGATACACCAGGAACCGCGGTGTTGGCCGTCGAATGGCGCTAGCTGCGCAGCATTTGTGCACCGCCGCCGTCAGTGTCAGCCAGTTTGCCGTGGCATACGGAGCTCCATCGCAGTCTTTAACACTGGTAGCATGCCGCGACAGCGTGGACGTGAACCGTATGTGCAGTTGACGGACTTTGAGCGAGGGCGTATAGTGGGCATGCGGGAGGCCGGGTGGACGTACCGCCGAATTGCTCAACACGTGGGGCGTGAGGTCTCCACAGTACATCGATGTTGTCGCCAGTGGTCGGCGGAAGGTGCACGTGCCCGTCGACCTGGGACCGGACCACAGCGATGCACGGATGCACGCCAAGACCGTAGGATCCTACGCAGTGCCGTAGGGGACCGCACCGCCACTTCCCAGAAAATTAGGGACACTGTTGCTCCTGGGGTATCGGCGAGGACCATTCGCAACCGTCTCCATGAAGCTGGGCTACGGTCCCGCATACCGTTAGGCCGTCTTCCGCTCACGCCCCAACATCGTGCAGCCCGCCTCCAGTGGTGTCGCGACAGGCGTGAATGGAGGGACGAATGGAGACGTGTCGTCTTCAGCGATGAGAGTCGCTTCTGCGTTGGTGCTAATGATGGTCGTATGCGTGTTTGGCGCCGTGCAGGTGAGCGCCACAATCAGGACTGCATACGACCGAGGCACACAGGGCCAACACCCGGCATCATGGTGTGGGGAGCGATCTCCTACACTGGCCGTACACCACTGGTGATCGTCGAGGGGACACTGAATAGTGCACGGTACATCCAAACCGTCATCGAACCCATCGTTCTACCATTCCTAGACCGGCAAGGGAACTTGCTGTTCCAACAGGACAATGCACGTCCGCATGCATCCCGTGCCACCCAACGTGCTCTAGAAGGTGTAAGTCAACTACCCTCTCCAGCAAGATCTCCGGATCTGTCCCCCATTGAGCATGTTTGGGACTGGATGAAGCGTCGTCTCACGCGGTCTGCACGTCCAGCACGAACGCTGGTCCAACTGAGGCGCCAGGTGGAAATGGCATGGCAAGCCGTTCCACAGGACTACATCCAGCATCTCTACGATCGTCTCCATGGGAGAATAGCAGCCTGCATTGCTGCGAAAGGTGGATATACACTGTACTAGTGCCGACATTGTGCATGCTCTGTTGCCTGTGTCTATGTGCCTGTGGTTCTGTCAGTGTGATCATGTGATGTATCTGACCCCAGGAATGTGTCAATAAAGTTTCCCCTTCCTGGGACAATGAATTCACGGTGTTCTTATTTCAATTTCCAGGAGTGTAACTTAAACTAACCCACGCTAAGGACAACACTCACACCCATGCCCAAGGGAGAACTCGAACCTCCGACCGGGGGAGCCGCGTAGCGGTGAGACGCTGGTAACGCAGCATAGCAGGTACAAATTTTTTGAATACTTCCTGTCCTTCGACAACTGCATATAATGAATATCATGACGATTCGAACCGTCGCCTCGCCCACGACGTCTCTGCAAAGTGCGAACGCTTACCACTTAACCACACTGAATTTTTACTGCCGGCACCTTCGCACACATATGTCTGTTACATAAAAGAAGAGTAAAGCTTCTCTTGCGATTATTTCGGAATTTCCAGAGTAGTGCACCTTACTAGCTACACATTATGTTGCTTTAATGGCCTACTAAAGCTGTACAAAGTTTGAAGTAAATCCGTGAGCCCAACGTCGTGGCGTCCCCTTGTAAGTCCAGTTGTGGTCATCAGAAAGTTCCTCACATCGAAGTCTTGCGCCTGCGGCCCTCGCGGCCTGTTTCGAAGCCCTTCCTCTTCCGAAACTAAAAAGTTCATTCGCCTGCCAATAGCGTCGATCTCCTCTTCCCGTATTTGAGTCGATCTCCACTTCTCTTATTTGAGTCGAGACGTGTCCGAATGCCTATATGGGGAAAAATTACTTGTTTTGCCACGCCCTCTCCTGATGCCAGAAGACGACGCTGTATGGAATTCTCCCAGGGTGAGTGGATGCAGACAATGCTTAACTGGAGTCTGGCAGCCCAGTAAAGCATCGCCAAATGATTTCACTTTCGTCATCGTCTCGGACCGCCTACATAGAAGACGCAACTCGTGACTATTGTCCCATAAAGGCGACCTGCGAAACGGCGGCCCCTGTTTCCCGTGACTGTTGCTGCCCTCCTTCGCAAGGAAACTTACTTCAGCTGGAGCCCAACCCAAGGCTTAGGCTAAACACCAACATTTACGGAATTTATAAACTATAAATCGAATAACAAAATTAACAAGAGCTGCTTATACTCTGAATAGCAAAGAAACTCCATTGTTGTTGTTGTGGTCTTCAGTCCGACGACTGGTTTTATGCAGCTCTCCATGCTACTCTATCCTGTCCAAGCCTCTTCAGAGTAAAATTTTGGAAATTTGTGGTAACGTCATATGGGACCAAACTGCTGACGTCATCGGTCCCTAAGCTTGCACACTACTTAATGTAACTTAAACTACCTTACGCTAAGGACGACACACAAACCCATGCCCGAGGGAGGATTCGAACCTCCGACGGGGGGAGCAGCGCGGACCGTGACAACACGCCCAAGACCACGCGGCTTTCCCGCGCGGCTTTCCGACTAACTACTGCAACCTACGTCCCTCTGAATCTGCTTACTACGATTTTTGCCCCACACGCTTCCCTCCAATACTAAATTGGTGATTCTTTGATGTCTCAGAATGTGATCTACCAAATGATATCTCTCTTTGCTCAAGTTGTACCACAAATTTCTCTTCTCTCCAATTCTATTCAGTACCTCCTCATTACTTATGTAATCTACCCATCTAATCTTCAGTATTCTTCTGTAGCGCCACATTTGAAAACCTTCTATTCTCTTCTTGTCTAAACTATTTCAAAAATGGTTCAAGTGGCTCTAAGCGCTATGGGACTTAACATCTGAGGTCATCAGTCCCCTAGACTTAGAACTATTTAAACCTAACTAACCTAAGGATATGACACACATCCATGCCCGAGGCAGGATTCGAACCAGCGACCGTAGCAGCAGCGCGGTTCCGGACTGAAGCGCCTAGAACCGCTCGGCCACAGCGGCCAGCCTAAACTACTTCTCGTCCATGTTAGTAGTAGGGTAGTGGTGGCCTCGGTGTAGCTTTCATATCAAATTGATATGCAAATTAATTAAATTGATTAATTAACCATCCCCGCCCCCGCCAACCCCGTCCACCCCCACCAACATCCGCCCACCCCCGCCTCAGACCACGCCCTCCCCTCCTGTCCCAGTTGATGTCACATGTTTTTTTCATCTGCACGTGTGCCCCAACCCCTCCCCCTCCCCTCCCCCAACCTACCCTATTGGCGTGCGTTTCGAATTTTGGTGGGAATTTCGAATTTTGGCGGCAATTCCGAATTTTCGCTGTACAAATCAATTGTCGGTTCAGAGGACATAATATTAATGGAAATTATTGATGGAAATTGTTTATAAAAAAACTATTCAGAGAACGGCAAATCTGAGATTTATGCTCTGAGAAGGAGATAATTTGCATTTCGTAGGACATAGATACTCTTGCTTTAACTTCCGATTGCTTCATCGCTTCGTATGTTGTGATCGCGGTGTGCTGCGGGGCTGACCAGCTGACCTCTGACCAGCTGCGGGCGTTCTGGCGTGAAAGGCGCCGCGCCACACAACCTCGTAACTCTTAGGCAGCTTAGTGACTCAACCGCAACACTTACGCTGCTCGGCCACGTGTCCGGCTGTCTACTAGTGACCACGTGTCTCCCTCCGTCAGGGGGTGGCAGACAGCAGCTGGAATCAGCGTACAGTGGGGCTCTCAAGGAGCGCTTTGTTGGTCATTATCGGTTTCAAAAGTTAGCGTCTTCCTCCCCAGCCCAGACCAAAGGAAAACAGCAACATATGTTTCGAGGGATGCAGCTGGCATTGGGCTTGTCAGACTACCCATCTCTCTCAGAATGAACAAAGTGTGTTTTTCTAAAGCTGGCAGCTGCATCCAATACTCCATCCACTTGCACGCAAACACAGGATGTTTGTCTCAGATCTTTCTTTCCTCCCCCCCCCCCCTTTCCCCACAGAGATGATATTTTCCTGAAACAGCTGCACCAAGCCTGCTTGAAGGAAAAAAAGAATGCAAGTAATAATTTGCTGGTATCGCAGGCTGAGTTCCTATTGGTCCTTTACAAAACAGAGGGTGGAGTCTGAAGCTGTACAAAGCCCAAACCCCACTACAATCATCACCAGTCTATCAGTCTTTGACAGTGCATAGTTGTGTCAGTGTGATCCCTGCACCATGAAATGCTCAGCCAACAGTGATGCCAGCGGCATTGGTGGTGGGAAACGGCAAAACTTGGGTCAATTGCCATGTAAGTATTTACAAAAAAAATTATGAGTTCAAATTGTGACAGTTATGAAATTTCGTAGCAAAGTATTCAAAATTTTTCGAGATTGTGATACATATTCGTAACAAGTGGTTATAAAAGTTCTTTTTTCTTACTATTACAGCATTCATTCCCGAAATATTGTTGGAATTAGAACGCCAGCTGGAAGCTGAAAGTCTCCAGCATTTGGAAGAGCTTGTGCTACCAACATGTAAGTGCATCTCCAAATTCTGTGTGGTAGTTTACATGTTCAGAGAACAGCCCTTGATGTATTCAAATTGTAACAAGTGTTTATAAAACTTTTGATGTTACTGTTGCAGCATTAGAGCAGCAGCTGATAGGCATTGAGCTGCTGCTGCTGGAGTCTGAAATACAGCAAGAAAGTAAGTACAGTTGTAATATGTTGCCATTAGTCTTTTTTTTTCATCATATACAGTTGTGCTACTCACGCTCCGCCTGCTCGCCCTCGCCGGCAACGTAAGGTATGTGTGCCTCGGCGCATACCACAGAACACAGTACTTCTATGCTGTGTGGCGCATACCCCTCCTCCCTGAAGGCGCCTCACCCCCAGCTCCCTCATCCACCGGCTGGACACAGTCGTCACCTATCTGTAGTATTAATGATAATGAATGTGTGGCTAGTGGTAGTGCTCTATCAGATTAGCGGCTTCATGACCCCTCTAGAATACTCGGTGGTTGCTAGGGCCTTTGAGGGACGTATCCCATTTACTAGAACAGAGAATCCGGCTTGCGGGGGGGGGGGGGGGGGGTACTATGACCCAGCCAGATTTCTAGAAGCGTGCCTCCCGGTGCTAGAGGCAGAGCTCCTGAAAGCCCTACACGATGAGAGATATATTGCCATTAAATGCTCTGCTGCGAATTTACTCTCTCGCCCAAACAGCAGGGTGCTGCTGTGGAGTAAACCTCGCACTACATCTGGGGTGATAATGGCGTTATATCTCAGAGTACATCAATCGCCGAGTGGTATCGTGAATCCACCTTGGGTGCAGTAATGGTCCGATTTCCCGAGATGGACGTAAGAGGGTCAGCTAAAGCACTCAGCCAAATACCATACCTCGACATCCATATTCATGTCTACGATAAGTTAAATGGAGGGTCCAGTTATATCAAACTCCCTGAGGATATTAACAAGAAGCGGGCTTGCATTAACGTTCCAAATGAAAAGGATAACGCTTGTTTTGCATGGTCAATCCTGGCTTGTGAAAGAAAAATGGAGCAAAATCCAGAGCGAACATTTCGATATGGGATAGGTCTTAACATTCGTGAATGTTATAACTTTGATGGTACCGAGTTCCCCGTACAGATTGAGGACATACCAAAATCCAGGAATATCGGTTCACGTTTATGGCCTGAAGAAGAAGCAGAAAAGCAAGCCAGATGAGCAGGTGAGTGTCATCCTCATGTAAACATACTGCTCTTCTCTGAAAGTGATAATCAGCATTACGTATGGATGAAAGACATGTCCCGCCTCCTTTGCAGCCAATTGTCGAAACATGAACATAAAAAACACATTTGCTTCAGGTCTCTAAATAACTTCTCAGAAGCAAAGTATTTAAAAAGACATCTGACGAACTGTGACTGCAAGGAACTGGTACGTGTTGTTATGCCTACAGAGGAAAACAAGTTCATTAAATTCAAGAACGCTAACCACCAGGAACGATGTTCGTTTGTTGTATACGCAGACTTCGAATGTCTCCTTGCCCCTTTTGCCCCTATCACCTGCTGTGAAGGGAACCCCGTAGGCTCGCATACCGTTTTCACGCAAAAACACTTACAATATGCGATGACGTACCAAATTGCATGCTCATATGATTCAAGTCTTAAACGCTATGAATCTTATGTCGGAGATAATCCTGCGGTTCGTTTGCTCACTCTCATGAGATGTTGATAGGCTTTACAGCATCAACATCCCCATAACCGAATCGGAGGATAAAAAATTATACAGTGATACGGTTAACTGTCATATTTGTGGGCTGCCGTTAGATAGAAAAGCTGAAACTCCGTATAGAGATCATTATCATCTTACGGGGAAGTTACGTGGTGCAGCTCACAACACATGCAATTTGAAGTATCAGTTACCACAACACATACCCGTTTTCTTACGTAACTTTAGTGGGTATGATGGTTCAAATGGCTCTGATCGCTATGGGACTTAACTTCTGTGGTCATCAGTCTCCTAGAACTTAGAACTACTTAAACCTAACTAACCTATGGACATCACACACATCCATGCCCGAGGCAGGATTCGAACCTGCGACCGCAGCGGTCGCGCGGTTCCAGACTGTAGCGCCTAGAACCGCTCGCCCTTAGTGCGTATGACGCTCACTTTCTAGTTGAGCAATTGGTTAATTTCGGCTGGGAGAAAAATCAGGTCAGTGTTCTGCCTGAGAGTGTTGAGAAGTATATTTCATTCTCCAAACGAATGACGCCAAAAATTACACTCCACTATCTTGCACGCTACGTTTTATGCAGGCGCCACTCCAGAAACTAGTTGAAACTCTACCTCGGGAGGATATGCATATCACCCGATCTGCTTACCCCGACGAGGAAAAATATCAGCTTATGACTAAGAAAGGAGTTTTCCCTTTCCAGTACCTGGATAGTAAGCTGAAACTCGACTAAACCAGGTTACCCGACATTTCTGCATTTACCAGTACTCTCACAGGCGATGCCATAACGAGTGCAGAGTATGAGCATGCCGGGAATATCGGGCGGGAATTCAACATTCCAAATTTGGATGAATACGCAAGACTATACATGGACACCGACGTGCGATTGCTTGCTGATGTTTCTGAAAAGATCCGGAGTGTACGTATGGCCACGTAGTTTCTGGACCCTGCCTTTTATTACACGGCACCTGTGTTGTCCTGGGACGCAATACTCAAGAAAACGAGGCGCAGCATCGAACTTTTGACTGATACTGATATGCTTCTTTTCTTTGAGCGCGAGATCTGTGGAGGACTTTGCCAGAGTGTCGATAGACACACTAAAGCAAATAATCCACGTATAGGTGCGGAATTTAACGTATCTCTCGATTCAAGTTATATTTTGTATTTAGATGTGAACAACTTATACGGGCATGCCATTATGCAGCCACTGCCGGTTGGTGGCTTTCAATGGATGCCCGAAAACGAATTAGAGGGATTAGGTGGAAAAATATTGGGTCTGGCGGCTGATTTTGATGAAGGTTATGTGGTGGAGGCAGACCTCATATACCCTATTAGTTTGGATGAAATGACAAGCGATTTGGTGTTACGTACAGGGCAACAAGTTCTGCAAGGAAGCACTACCCCTAAACTCATGATCTCTGTTGGACACAAGCAGAGGTATATAATTCATTACCGTAATCTCCAGCAGTGTGTCAGCTTAGAGATGGAGCTATGTAGAATCACCCGGGCTATTTCCTTCAATCAGTCAAATGGTTCAAATGGCTCTGAGCACTATGGGACTTAACATCTGTGGTCATCAGTCCCCTAGAACTTAGAACTACTTAAACCTAACTAACCTAAGGACATCACACACACCCATGCCCGAGGCAGGATTCGAACCTGCGACCGTAGCAGTCGCACGGTTCCGGACTGAGCGCCTAGAACCGCTAGACCACCGCGGCCGGCTTCAATCAGAAGGAGCATATTGAATTAAATACCAAAAAGAGGGCTGGCGCGACTAGTGATTTCTAAAAAGACTTTTACAAGTTAATGAATAATTCCATTATCGGTAAAACCATGCAGAATATAAGAAATGAACACGATATTTTGATTAAGACCGAATGGGATGGGCGTTGGGGTGTAAGAAAGTGCATCGCCAGACCAAATTTGAAGCGAATCACTATTTTAAATGAGAACTTTGTTGCTGTGGAGATGTCGAATGTTTCAGTAGAGTTTACGAAACCAATTTATTTGGGTATTGCATACTAGACATCTCCAAACTCCACATGTATCACTTCCACTGTGGGTTTGCTAAACCTCTTTCGTGGAGCCAAAGTTACTTTATGTGGTTACAGATAGCTTCAACTACTGGGTGAAGAACCATATGAAGTAATTAGGTGCCACAGTAATGAATTCCACACATCAGGATACGCAGCCGACAATCCTTAGGATATTATTCCTCAGAACAGGAAAGTTATCGGGTTAATGAAAGATGAGGCGGATGGATTGCTGATTGTGGAGTTTGTGGGTCTAAGATCCAAAATGTATGCATATCGCACAATAGATGAAGCCACCCAGAGGTGGGCTAAAGGTGTGCGACGTGCGGCATCACATGCCCTCACGGTCGAAGGCTACTTGCAGTGCCTGTATGGTGGAGTTTGCGGTGCTCCACCACAACCTTCACATTTGGTACAGCAAACTAGTATTCGATCACGAGGTATACACTGTGCTGCTATCTAAAGTTGGATTGTCACCTCACTCACACTATTTACTTGAAGCGTGAGAGGAGGTGGGGGACTCTGAAGGTGTGAATGAGAGCGAGTGAGTGACTGAGTGACTGGCTGAGTGAGTGCTTGTGTCTAATAGTATGGCTCTTTTATCACAGTTCAAATAATATATATATGAGATGCATGGCATGCCTGAATGTGTGGGTACTTATGTTTGTCTGTGTGTATGCTTGAGAGTGCGTTTGAGGTGGATGTCTGTGTAAATATGTATGCCTATGTGTAAATATATTCTGTTTTTTCTGAATAAGTACCATAATATCTAGGTACGACTATATAAGCAGTATGTGCTGGGAAAAAAATTATAAAAAAATTATCAAAAAATTAAAAATGTGCAATCTATATAAAAGATTTAAGAATTGAACCAAAAACATTAAAAAGTTAAAAAATGTAAAAGAAGGAAAAAAATAGTTTACCGTATTTCTCGCTTTTGAACTTCATGTGCATGTGTGAGTGTATGAGTGCATGTATAAATAGATTAGTTTTTAAGTTCCACAAGCCGCTAGCAATCCAAGTCTTACTAGTTTTGCGTGTGAGTTCCTTCCAGTTCATTTTAGTACAGCTGTTTGGGATGATCATTTTAGGGCCATCCACTTCATTGTATTCTTAAATTATTTCAGCTACTTGAGGTGGAAAATGTTTAGAGCCACCCAGTTTAATGTATAAATTAAGTCTTCTGTTTCGGTGGAATTTCACTAGTAATAGTATTAGTGTAAGAGAAACTATACCTCTGCAATAGCTGTAACCAGAACTGCAATGTAAAGTACAAAAAAATTTTTCAAGCAGTACTATTATTTTTTAAAACTAAGAACTATAAATAAAAAAATTACAAACAGTTACAAGAACTGTGAATTTAAAAGCAGTATTACTTCGTGTATTGTGAAAATAACAATATTTGTAGATGTAAAGTTGTATTACAACTGTGAGTATTTACTCTGAATAAAAAATTATTATTACTTACTGTACATCTTTGTTGTTATTTCACAAATCCGTACCCTTACAAATGAATATAAAGGCTGTGCAAGATGCACAAAATATTAGTTTAAAGCATGAGGGAGATGACGTTTAAGATGGAGGAAAACAAAATATATATAATTATTGCATGGGATTTCCCGTATCGTGCTGCACCTATAGTTTTTGGGAAAGGCGGGCTGTGATCGTGTCCAGTTCCAAAGACATATAGCAAACATGGTTGAAATTATATCTCCTGTGCTTGAAGAAAGCCACAGACATAGGATCTGGGCAAAGCCACATACTGTCTAGTTAGGGACTAGGTAGAAAGAAAGAGAAACACAGAATGTGAGGTAAGAAATTCATTTATTTTCATTAATTCAAATTAAAAGTAATTTTACATTTTCATAAGCAGACACAACATTATTTTCACACATCTTCTTCTTCTCAGGCTTATGGATAGCTGGGCACCCGTAGAATTCCAGGTCTTGAATTGATGCAAACTTGAAGATCCGCTGCATCCATGCGATCTTCTCCTCGCCTTTGAAGTAGATGATGGTCTCGGGATGATCGAATATTCGAAGTGACGGCATCATTTCTTTATAAGGTATTGTAAGGTGGCGTGGTCTCCTGACCTTCATTTCTTACATATTCCGTCCTCACAATCGTATTCTGCACATCAAGACGCTTCATTTGAACCCCAACTCGATAAGGTAGAGTCAATTTTGTATGAATTCATGTAAGCAATATGCAAATCTAATAAGTAAATCGCAAGTGCGCACATGAGGTTGAAAAAGTCGAGGCTGGCGTACACAACATGATGATCACAGGAATTTTCGTTCTAAAGAGGCAACCAGCCTGCTGGGAGGCCCGTCCATTCAGAGGTGTGAGTCAACACACACCTACATCGGCCTGAGCGACCGCCCAGAGAGAGGACAGCTTTTGCCAGAGCGAAGGGATAACGACCCCCGTGTTCAACTTAAAAGCAAATTCCGCTACAATGTGTGGGAGCGCCCAGAAGACGCATTTTTTGACAGAGCGATTGTGTAGTTACTGAGTTCTCACGCATGGACAGTGTATGCCTAACGGAGATGCTACATATTTCCGCATTGGTCGACTTAAACGAAACGTCACTTTCCCGTTTAAAAGAGCAACGCTGATTGGCGGAATATTTCTGACGTAAAGAGCCAGAGGAGTGAGGGAAGACAGCGAATGATATACCCTTGCAATTTTTTCAGGAAAAGGAGCCGGAACACATACCGAGAGTAAGTGCGCTCGTACGTGTACGCAAAGAGCGAGGAACAAAGTCTCTCCTCAGTACTTCACTGGGAGAACACCTCTGTCGTTAGCGAATCGGAGTGATACTCTATATTGAGTCACTCACGATTAACTGTTGTTCACTGTGTGGGCTGCCACACTTATTACACGGTGTGAACACAGAGTACTAGTTAAACGCCTGTGAGCGAATATTGAGTGGCATCATGGTGAACTGGTTATCTGACCGGTGTACCACGCCAACAGACTAGGGGCGAATAGGAGTCCTTGACTTCATCAAGGTGTACGGAGAGTTTGATTGGCGAAGGTCAATCCAGATAGAAAGAGATAGTTGTGTTATTTGTCAGCAGCAAGCGACGCCGGCAGTAGTCGGCACAGCTCACGGTGCCGAATATCACTATATCACTATATCACTATTGTTTCTTGCCGGAGCCAAAGGGTACTTGTTGGATCAATCCATTGCGTAACTTGACAAAATAAAGCCCACACACTAACAGTTTACCAAGATCGTCACAGTGGAGTCCATGAAAGAAACGTGTTAGCCACTTTGCACTCCTCCATGTTAAAGCGCAATTTAATTCCTTGAAAGGCCTCGGTGATGCAATTCTTGCTGGGAATGTCTCTATTATACCAGCGTCTTCTGTGTATGCTATGAGTGCAACGTCTTTAAATACTAATTGTCTGCACTCGTCATCATAGAAACCTTGAATGTCGGCAACGACGTTGACACTGCAAGTTGTCATTGTGAAATGCTCTGGGTGTGCCACAGCAGTTGGTCATTTATACAGCACGCTGCACAACACCAGTAAGTGGGCAATAGTTAATCACACGGTCATGTAGAACTAGAGCATATGCTGCAGCGTCTTCGGGGAAATCTGATGAAGATTCAAATTCGATTCATACATCTATTGGTCCTGATTTAATTATCTTGTTCTGCTTAGAGCAGTCTATCACGATTATTGGTGCCAGCTCCTTGAATTTCCGTGGACTGAGTAGGTATCCTTCCTCTTCAACACCTTCATAGTAAGAAGCACGGAACCTTGCATACATGTCAAATGCTATACTGTATACATTCCGATTCCACTGTAGCAGTAAATTGCCATAAGGACAGAATTCAAGCAGACTTTGGGATTAGTTAAATTACAGCTGTCAAATACGGTGGCATCATTTGCTAAATTCCCCCTTCTATTGGTCTGGAATGCGAGTGTGATGAATCTTGGTGTTTCCAGCTGCACTGCGGTTTTAATAACCCATGTTTGTCTGCTCGCTGTCCGTAGCACTGGGTACTCAAAAAACTCCCATGAGCGGAAAGTTAATGGCAGATGTGTACCGGTTTTCAGAACTTTTAAAAGCTTCAAACACTCCTCGACTGATATAGTGATATTCGGCATTTTCCTCATAATTTTATTGATGATGATCTGATTCTCCTCTTGAGCTCCTTGAATGTATGAGTTGCTATTTGTTGCGCTCCGTACCACAATAAGTTCCGGTTTAGCATTCATAATAATTCGCTGCATGTCCTCATAGTACCCCATAAGCACGCAGTAAATCGGCGGTACTCTTTTGCTATTCTGCCTACAGGCTCCTCTATGAATCATCCTACATTTTCCAAACCATTCAAATCCGTTGGTGACGACGAGACATATGTTTTAAGGGTTGATGCTATGCCAACATTATGTGTACGATCAGTCTCTACACGATTGAGTTGATATTGCATTTCCTGGAACAGGAATGCCAAAACGTTATGCGTAAGCTTTGATCCCACTGCATGCTTACCATCCTTTTTCTTAAAAGATACATCCAAATATATGAAACTCCTGCATGGAAGAATTAAAACGTCTCCGTGCTGGATGAAAATCCTAATTTCATCGTTCTTGTTAAATGTCGTTGAAGCATAAGGTTTATGTGAAAAGTATTCCTGGCTTATGATTTGCTCATGGTATTCCACTGGGTGAGAAATATTGAGAGACGACGTCATTGCGAGGTTTTAAACCTACTGATTTAACAAACTCATAGTTCACACGTGTTACCACCTTGCGGTTCGGCCGCGGAGTGCTGTGCTGTGCGCTGTATGCGCTGATTTTTAATTTACGCCCATCCTGTCTTAGCTGTAGTCGTACAATGACTTCCTCACCACGAAAGTCTGGTCGACAAAACTCAACTCCAGATAGTCCAATGTCTGAACTGTCACTGCAAAGTACAGGGTGCGTCAAAAAAATGTATACACACTTTGAACTGTTATAGACAATTTATTTCCCGTTCTAAAAGGTTAAATACCTGTGAGAAAGTAACGTTATGTTTCTTCAACAGATGGCAGCAGTGGCAAGGGAGTAACTGCAACATGGCGGACGTGCGTTTGAGCTTTGAAGCGTGGAAGCAGATAATTAAGTTGTACTGGAAGTTTGAGAATGTAGCTGCGGTTCGAAGACAGTGGAGAAGTGAGTATGGTACAGAACCACCTTCAAGGTTAACAATTACACGTCTACGAGACAAATTCGAAATTCATGGAACAGTGTGTGATGTGCATAAAGGTCGATCAGGGCGACCTCGTACAGCTACTGTTTCAGCGTTCGCCTCAAAAATCTTCAAGGCAAGCGGCACGTGAGAGTAATGTGAGCGCTAGTAGTGTGCTACGCATTCTGAAGAAAGGCAAGTTTCGTGTGTACATTCCAAGGCTGGTGCAACAGCTAAGTGACAACGATCCAGATCGAAGGTTAGAATTTTGTGAATGGGTTCAGGAGATGGTGAGACGTGAACCGGGATTTATGGGTAGCATAATTTGGTCGGATGAAGCCCAATTCAAACTCAATGGAACTGTCAATATGCACAATTGTGTGTACTGGGCTGAAGATAATCCTCACATTACAGTTGAAGAGGCTGTGAATTTGTCTGGTTTAAATGTGCGGTGTGGTTTGACTGCAAGGGGCCTTTCTGGTTTGAAGGCACTGTTACTGGAGAAACGTACCTAACAATGCTAGCTGACTCCATATTCCCTGCCATTCGTGCATTATACGGTAATGATGAGTTTTATTTCCAACAAGATGGCGCCCCGACGCAATATCATAGGGACGTACGAGCATACCCGGACCACAATGTGCCAGGCCAGTGGATAGGACGCAGGGGACCAATCGAGTTTCCTGCACGCTCTCCAGACCTCACGCCGCTTCATTTCTTCTTATGGGGCACAGTAAATGAGATTCAGGCGGTGTGCGCAGAAATCTCATTGGACACTTTGGTATGATGTACGGAATCAGTGGTGACTCGTACTCAGAAATGTATTGATGCTGAAGGCCACCAGTTTGAACATTAATCACATTTGCAAAATACATTTATTTTTCCAATTGGACTTTTAAGCTTTCCATTTCCAGAAATTTAACATTGTAGAACGGGAAATAAATTTTCTATGACGCTTCAAAGTGTGTATACATTTTTTTGACGCACGCTGTATTTAGCGTTGGTAGGTGCCTCAACAATCTTATACTCTGTTCCAACTGATGGGAACTGAATAAACCTATCTATCGTTGAGATAGGAGTTCGTTGCAACGTTACACTCAACACGGATTGTACTGTTAGTGAGAATATCCACTGTGTGATCAGATTTTTAAAGTTTACTTGGATCCCTCTTCAAAACCTGTCCCTTTGTGAAACTCAGTAGTGGGCCTACACAACCATCCTCCTTAAAGTCAATCGATATGTTCGCCGTCCTTATTTCAGATTTAAGTGTACTGATGTTTGGACGGAGCTCAATCCCTTTGCGAGACTGTTTTAAAACTTGGTTTAAATCGTCAGTATCATATGCACCAGTTTTAATTTCCAGAATTTCGTTTTTACCATTAACTTCTGGATGCAGTTTATTGTTAGCCTCTGTAAAATTTGGGATGGTGTTGTATGTCTCCAGTCCAACCTCCAACGCTTAAATCGATTCTTAGGAAGTAATTCGCATGTAATACGGACGATTGTTCTTTTAAAGTCAGAGTGTACGACATTGCATCTGAATATCAACTAGTGAATGAATGTTTAATACCCGGCCTTGTATATCATTCTTAAACGTTAGGAGGAATATGATGCATAGATGACCGGACAGGAATGTATTAAAGTGTTGGCAGTGTCGAAGATTGGAGAGCCGGCCGGAGTGGCCGAGCGGTTAAAGGCGCTACAGTCTGGAACCGCTCGACCGCTACGGTCGCAGGTTCGAATCCTGCCTCGGGCATGGATGTGTGTGACGTCCTTAGGTTAGTTAGGTTTGGATAGTTCTAAGTTCTAGGGGACTTATGACCACAGCAGTTGAGTCCCATAGTGCTCAGAGCCATTTGAACCATTGTTTTTGAAGATTGGAGAACACATCTTCTGCCTGTGAAGTATCGTTGTATTTCTTCTGGGGGTTGTAGATCGCCGAATGAGTCGAAATAGTAGACGTTATTTGTATTTCTTTTTTTAACATATGCTACCCAACGAGTTCCAAGTCCTTTTGCTACATCCAGATTCACAATTCCGCATTCTCCCGATTTCCACTTAGTCTTCGGTAATGTATTCCACATAAACACACATCGGAATCTCGGAAAGTTGAATTTCTTCTTAACAAACTTACGTAGATCTGTATTTACAAGTGACCTGTCTGCAGGACTTCTAGGGGGCTTTTTTTGTTTGCGAAGAGACCTAGTCCTTTCATATATGGTTTCAAGTATAGCCCTTTTCCGATGGCTGCTGCCTCCATCATGCGGTTATGTCTTTGTGGGTATTGCTTCTGAGAGTTTTGTGCATTCTTGACTGTGTTGGCAATAGCTGCAGCACCCCCAGCCAGTGAACCCACCAGTGAGAGACCGGCTAGGGCAGGAATGATTCCAACCGACGTCTTGGGTGTTGATAGAACCCTGGATGGTTTAATCTGTCTTTTTTTCTCCCTCCTTTCTGCTTAAGGGCGCTTTTTGCTGCATACGATGCTGTCAGGATACAGTTTTTCATACACGCTTTGGTTGTCATCTTTTGGTTGTCATCTTCTTCCTTAGCGCCCTACTTTCAGCGCTCATAACTGAGCTGAACTTCTTCACATCCAAACCCAACGTAACTTTACCACGCACAGTTTTTTCAACTGCAAATGCCGCAGTGCGTCGACCTATACAAATATCCTTCCTCGCACGTATTGCCTTAGTTTTATCAGTTAAAATCCGATCGGAGGTGTGACGATCTTTATTTTCTGTGTAAGCGATCTCGTGTTCCATACACGCTTCGTCGAGGAGATTTATTCCCTTATCACCGCATGCTTCCCCCATGAACCATGGACCTTGCCGTTGGTGGGGAGGCTTGCGTGCCTCAGCGATACAGATGGCCGTACCGTAGGTGCAACCACAACGGAGGGGTATCTGTTGAGAGGCCAGACAAACACGTGGTTCCTGAAGAGGGGCAGCAGCCTTTTCAGTAGTTGCAGGGGCAACAGTCTGGATGATTGACTGATCTGGCCTTGTAACATTAACCAAAACGGCCTTGCTGTGCTGGTACTGCGAACGGCTGAAAGCAAGGGGAAACTACGGCCGTAATTTTTCCCGAGGACATGCAGCTTTACTGTATGATTAAATGATGATGGCGTCCTCTTGGGTAAAATATTCCGGAGGTAAAATAGTCCCCCATTCGGATCTCCGGGCGGGGACTACTCAAGAGGACGTCGTTATCAGGAGAAAGAAAACTGGCATTCTACGGATCGGAGCATGGAATGTCAGATCCCTTAATCGGGCAGGTAGGTTAGAAAATTTAAAAAGGGAAATGGATAGGTTAAAGTTAGATATAGTGGGAATTAGTGAAGTTCGGTGGCAGGAGGAACAAGACTTTTGGTCAGGTGATTACAGGGTTATAAATACAAAATCAAATAAGGGTAATGCAGGAGTAGGTTTAATAATGAATAAAAAAATAGGACTGCGGGTTAGCTACTACAAACAGCATAGTGAACGCATTATTGTGGCCAAGATAGACACAAAGCCCATGCCTACTACAGTAGTACAAGTTTATATGCCAACTAGCTCTGCAGATGATGAAGAAATTGATGAAATGTATGACGAGATAAAAGAAATTATTCAGGTAGTGAAGGGAGACGAAAATTTAATAGTCATGGGTGACTGGAATTCGTCAGTAGGAAAAGGGAGAGAAGGAAACATAGTAGGTGAATATGGATTGGGGGGAAGAAATGAAAGAGGAAGCCGCCTTGTAGAATTTTGCACAGAGCATAACTTAATCATAGCTAACACTTGGTTCAAGAATCATAAAAGAAGGTTGTATACCTGGAAGAATCCTGGAGATACTAATAGGTATCAGATAGATTATATAATGGTAAGACAGAGATTTAGGAACCAGGTTTTAAATTGTAAGACATTTCCAGGGGCAGATGTGGATTCTGACCACAATCTATTGGTTATGAACTGCAGATTGAAACTGAAGAAACTGCAAAAAGGTGGGAATTTAAAGAGATGGGACCTGGATAAACTGAAAGAACCAGAGGTTGTAGAGAGTTTCAGGGAGAGCATAAGGGAACAATTGACAGGAATGTGGGAAAGAAATACAGTAGAAGAAGAATGGGTAGCTCTGAGGGATGAAGTAGTGAAGGCAGCAGAGGATCAAGTAGGTAAAAAGACGAGGGCTAATAGAAATCCTTGGGTAACAGAAGAAATATTGAATTTAATTGATGAAAGGAGAAAATATAAAAATGCATTAAATGAGGCAGGCAAAAGGGAATACAAACGTCTCAAAAATGAGATCGACAGAAAGTGCAAAATGGCTAAGCAGGGATGGCTAGAGGACAAATGTAAGGATGTAGAGGCTTGTCTCACTAGGGGTAAGATAGATACTGCCTACAGGAAAATTAAAGAGACCTTTGGAGAGAAGAGAACCACTTGTATGAATATCAAGAGCTCAGATGGCAACCCAGTTCTAAGCAAAGAAGGGAAGGCAGAAAGGTGGAAGGAGTATATAGAGGGTTTATATAAGGGCGATGTACTTGAGGACAGTATTATGGAAATGGAAGAGGATGTAGATGAAGATGAAATGGGAGATAAGATACTGCGTGAAGAGTTTGACAGAGCACTGAAAGACCTGAGTGGAAACAAGGCCCCGGGAGTAGACAACATTCCATTAGAACTACTGATGGCCTTGGGAGAGCCAGTTATGACAAAACTCTACCATCTGGTGAGCAAGATGTATGAGACAGGCGAAATACCCACAGACTTCAAGAAGAATATAATAATTCCAATACCAAAGAAAGCAGGTGTTGACAGATGTGAAAATTACCGAACTATCAGTTTAATAAGTCACAGCTGCAAAATACTAACGCGAATTCTTTACAGACGAATGGAAAAACTGGTAGAAGCGGACCTCGGGGAAGATCAGTTTGGATTCCGTAGAAATGTTGGAACACGTGAGGCAATACTAACCTTAAGACTTATCTTAGAAGAAAGATTAAGAAAAGGCAAACCTACGTTTCTAGCATTTGTAGACTTAGAGAAAGCTTTTGACAACGTTAACTGGAATACTCTCTTTCAAATTCTGAAGGTGGCAGGGGTAAAATACAGGGAGCGAAAGGCTATTTACAATTTGTACAGAAACCAGATGGCAGTTATAAGAGTCGAGGGGCATGAAAGGGAAGCAGTGGTTGGGAAAGGAGTGAGACAGGGTTGTAGCCTCTCCCCGATGTTATTCAATCTGTATATTGAGCAAGCAGTAAAGGAAACAAAAGAAAAATTCGGAGTAGGTATTAAAATTCATGGAGAAGGAGTAAAAACTTTGAGGTTCGCCGATGACATTGTAATTCTGTCAGAGACAGCAAAGGACTTGGAAGAGCAGTTGAACGGAATGGACAGTGTCTTGAAAGGAGGATATAAGATGAACATCAACAAAAGCAAAACGAGGATACTGGAATGTAGTCAAATTAAATCGGGTGATGCTGAGGGGATTAGATTAGGAAATGAGACACTTAAAGTAGTAAAGGAGTTTTGCTATTTAGGGAGTAAAATAACTGATGATGGTCGAAGTAGAGAGGATATAAAATGTAGACTGGCAATGGCAAGGAAATCGTTTCTGAAGTAGAGAAATTTGTTAACATCGAGTATAGATTTAAGTGTCAGGAAGTCGTTTCTGAAAGTATTTGTATGGAGTGTAGCCATGTATGGAAGTGAAACATGGACGATAACCAGTTTGGACAAGAAGAGAATAGAAGCTTTCGAAATGTGGTGCTACAGAAGAATGCTGAAGATAAGGTGGGTAGATCACGTAACTAATGAGGAGGTATTGAATAGGATTGGGGAGAAGAGAAGTTTGTGGCACAACTTGACTAGGAGAAGGGATCGGTTGGTAGGACATGTTTTGAGGCATCAAGGGATCACAAATTTAGCATTGGAGGGCAGCGTGGAGGGTAAAAATCGTAGAGGGAGACCAAGAGATCAATACACTAAGCAGATTCAGAAGGATGTAGGTTGCAGTAGATACTGGGAGATGAAGAAGCTTGCACAGGATAGAGTAGCATGGAGAGCTGCATCAAACCAGTCTCAGGACTGAAGACCACAACAACAACAACATCACCGCATGCCAATCGTTTTTGAAGTTTTGTTCCAGGTCCACAGTAGTTATATCCAGGAATGCGTAATTCGACTGGTAGTTTGTCGAGAATATCGCCTCCTCCTCTAATGCGTCTCCTATCACGCATGTTGTGCTACTGAGGTGCTTGTGGCCTGCGCTCCCTGTTATATAACAAATCGTCAGCGACGATCCATCTGTTTTGTGATGCGGAAAAACCAGGCCATTTAACCAACGCTCCATTCCCTCTACGAGATATACATCTGGTTCCGAGCTCTTCCGTAACTCTTGTGTGTAAAAGCATCCTGCAGTTTCACTACCACTGCTGTCCATTAAGAGATAGGTTCTAGGATTCGTTCTCTGCACTTTGGAAACTGTGAATATCTCGCTTGACTTGTTTGGCCTGTATGACTTCTCAAATGTTGTCTTGTGTTTTGAAATACGTACTAAATCACCTACATTAAATTACTGTTTGCTCGGATCTACCATTTTAATACGATTGTATACTGTATCTAGTAACCTATTATCAAGAACATCAGTTAGTCTCATTTTTATTGTGCAGTGTTTGGTTCGATAATACTGTGCAATTATTTGCGGGAGGATATCGATCCATCAGCGTGATCCATGAAGATTGAATTGTATCCATATCTGGGCTTTCACTGTTCTGTTCAGACGCCCCACGATACTCGCCTTCAGGTAGGTGAACGTCGAGTAGTGATGTATTCCATACCGCGCCATCACAGCCTTGAAATATTTATTGTAAAACTCACCGACGTGATCTGTCTGAAGGTTGTCTCCCATTCGATTCGTCCCCGTCTGCAGCAATCCATCAAACACATGCGCGACTTCCCTCCCTGTTTCCGCTATCACAGGTAATGCCCAAGCATATTTAGAATAAGTATCAATGACCATTAAAATATATTTGAATCCGTTATTCACACATTAATATTCCCTCATGTCTACAAGATCCGCCTGCCACGGGTCGTCCAAACCTTTAATCATAACATATTTTTGAGGGTATGTTTTGCTTCCTGGTTTGTGCAGTTCTCAAACTATAGTCTCCATACTTATTCGATGATGCCTCTCTCTCTAAGCTCAGAAACTATTGAAACAACTTCATTCGAAGGAGCTATATTACCAGCGGCAGCTGATGCCATGAAAAGTCGTAGCCGGTCTATTAGCTCATTGGGGTCGTCGTAATATACACTACTGGCCATTAAAATTGCTACACCAAGAAGAAATGCAGATGATAAACGGGTATTCATTGGACAAATACACTACTAGCCATTAAAATTGCTACACTACGAAGATGACGTGCTACAGACGCGAAATTTAACCGACAGGAAGAAGATGCTGTGATATGCAAATGAGCATTCACACAAGGTTGGCGCCGGTGGCGACATCTACAACGTGATAACATGAGGAAAGTTTCCAACCGATTTCTCATACACAAACAGCAGTTGACCGGCGTTGCCTGGTGAAACGTTGTTGTGATGCCTCGTGTAAGGAGGAGAAATGCCTGCCATCCCGTTTCCAACTTTGATAAAGGTCGGATTATAGCCTATCGCGATTGCGGTTTACCGTATCGCGACATTGCTGCTCACGTTGGTCGAGATCCAATGACTGTTAGCAGAATATGGAATCAGTGGGTTCAGGAGGGTAATACGGAACGCCGTGCTGGATCCCAACGGCCTCGTATCACTAGCAGTCGAGATGACAGGAATCGTATCCGCATGGCTGTAACGGATCGTGCAGTCACGTCTCGATCCCTGAATCAACAGGTGGGGACGTTTGCAAGACAACAGCCATCTGCACGAACAGTTCGACGACGTTTGCAGCAGCATGGACTATCAGTTCGGAGACCATGGCTGCGGTTACCCTTGACGCTGCATCACAGACAGGAGCGCCTGCGATGGTGTACTCAACGACGAACCTGGGTGCACGAATGGCAAAACGTCATTTTTTCGGATGAATCCAGTTTCTGTTTACAGCATCATGATGGTCGCATCCGTGTGGGCGACATCGCGGTGAACGCACATTGGAAGCGTGTGTTCGTCATCGCCATACTGGCGTATCACCCGGCGTAATGCTATGGGGTGCCATTGGTTACACGTCTCGGTCACCTCTTGTTCGCAGTGGACGTTACATTTCAGATGTGTTACGACCCGTGGCTCTACCCATCATTCGATCCCTGCGAAACCCTACATTTCATCAGGATAATGCACGACCGCATGTTGCAGGTCCTGTACGGACCGTCCTGGATACAGAAAATGCTCGACTGATGCCCTGGCCAGCACATTCTCCAGATCTCTCACCAATTGAAAATGTCTGGTCAATGGTGGCCGAGCAACTGGCTCGTCACAATACGGCAGTCACTACTGTTGATGAACTGTGGTGTCGTGTTGAAGCTGCATGGGCAGCTGTACCCGTACACTCCATCCAAGTTCTATTTGACTCAATGCCCAGGTGTATCAAGGCCGTTATTACGGCCAGAGGCGGTTGTTCTGAGTATTGATTTCTCAGGATCTATGCACCCAAATTGCGTGAAAATGTAATCACATGTCAGTTCTATTATAATATATTTGTTCAATGAATACCCGTTTATCATCTGTATTTCTGCTTGGTGTAGCAATTTTAATGGCCAGTAGTGTAGGTGAAAAGACAAGGTCTAGCAGAAATCCTTAGGTAACGCGAGAGATATTGAATTTAATCTACGAAAGGAGAAAAGATAAAAATGTAATCAATAAGGCAGGCTAAAGAGAATACAAATGTCTAAAAAATGAGATCGACAGGAAGTGCAAAGTGGCTAACAGGAATGGCTAAACGACAAATGTAAGGATGTAGAAACATATATCACTAGTTGTAAGATAGAGGTAGCATACAAGAAAATTAAAAGAGACTTTAGGAGAAATGAGAACCGCCTGTATGTAATATCAAGAGCTCAGATGGAAAACTAGCCCTAAGCAAAGAAGGGAAAACAGGAAGGTGGAAGGACTATATAGAGGGTCTATACAAGGATGATGTATTTGAGGGCAATATTATGGAAATGGAAGAGGACTTAGATGAAGACGAGAAGGGAGATATGATACTGCATGAAGAATTTAATAAATTACTGAAATATTTAAGTCAAAACAAGGCCCCGGGATTAGTCAGTATTCCGTTAGAGCTAATGATAGCCTTGGGAGAGCCAGCCATGACAAAACTCTTTCATCTGGTGTGCAAGATGTATGAGAAAGGCAAAATACCCTCAGACTTCAGAAAGGATGTGGTAATTTCAATTCCAAAGAAAACAGTTGGTGATAAGTGTGAAACTTACCGAACTATTAGTGTAATAGATCATGGTTGCAAAATACTAACACGAATTCCTACATCAGGAAGGAAAAACTGCCAGAAGTCGACTTTAGGAATGATCAGTTTGGATTTCAGAGAAATGTAGGAACACGCTAGGCAATACTGCACCTACGACTTATCTTAGAAAATAGGTTAAAGAAAGACATACCTACGTTTATAGTATTTGTAGACTTAGAGAAAGCTTTTAAACTGTTGACTGGAATACTCTCTTTGAAATTCTGAAGGCATAAAGGATAAAATACAGGAAGCGAACGGCTGTTTACAACTTTTACATAAACCAGACGGCAGTTTTAAGAGTCGACGGGCACGAAAGGGTAGCAGTGGTTCAGAAGTGAGTGAGACAGGGTTGTAGCCTATCCCCGATGGTATTCAATTTTGCATTGAACAAACAGTGAAGTAAACCATAGAAAAATTTGGAGTAGGAATTAAAATCCATGGAGAAGAAATAAAAACTTTGAATTTTGCCGATGACATTATAATTCTGTCAGAGACAGCAAAGGACTTGGAAGAGCAGTTGAACGGAATGGAAAGTGTCTTGAAAGGAGGATATAAGATGAACATCATCGAAAGCAAAAAGAGGATAATGGAGTGTAGTCGAATTAAATCAGGTGATGCTGAGGGAATTATATTAGGAAATGAGGCACTTGAAGCAGTAGATGAGTTTTGCTATTTGTGCAGCAAAACAACTGATGATGTCCAAAGTAGAGAGGATATGAAATGTAGACTGGCAATGGCAAGAAAAGTGTTTCTGAAGAAGAGAAGTTTGTTAACATCGAATGTAGATTTAAGTGTTAGGAAGTCTTTTCTGAAGGTATTTGTGTGGGAAAAGTGTTGAAATGTGTGTGAATTCCTAAGGGACCAAACAGCTGAAGTCATCAGTCCCTACACTTACACCCTACTTAAACTAACTTATACTAGGAACAACACACACACACACACATACTCACACACACACACGCCCGAGGGAGGACTCCAACCTCCAGCGGGCGGCGCCCTGCAATCCGTGACATGACGCCTCAAACCGCGCTGCCACACCGCGCTCCTTTTGTGTAGAGTGCTGCCACGTACGGAAGTGAAACTTGGACGAGGAACAGTCTAGACAAAAAGAGAACAGAAGCTTTCGAAATGTGGTACTACAGAAGAACGTTGAATGGCTTCAAATGGCTCTGAGCACTATGGGACTCAACTGCTGAGGTCATTAGTCCCCTAGAACTTAGAACTAGTTAAACCTAACTAACCTAAGGACATCACAAACATCCATGCCCGAGGCAGGATTCGAACCTGCGACCGTAGCGGTCTTGCGGTTCCAGACTGCAGCGCCTTTAACCGCACGGCCACTTCGGCCGGCAAGAACGTTGAAGTTGGATGGGTCGATCACCTAACTAATGAGAAGGTACTGAATAGAATTGGGAAGACGAGGATTTTGTGTCACAGCTTGCCCAAAAGTAGGGATTGGTTGGTAGGGCACATACTGAGACATAAGAGATCACTAGTTTAGTATTGGAGGGAAGTGTGGGGTGTAAAAATCGTAGGGGGAGACCAAGAGATGAGTACAGTAAGCAGATTCAGGAGGATGTAGTTTGTAGTAGTTATCCGGAAGTGAAAAGGCTCGCACAGGATAGAGTAGCATGGAAAGCTGCATACCAGTCTTAGGACTGAAGACCAAAACAGCAACAGCAACAACTCTTCAGAACTACAAAAAAAGTCTATCGATCTTTTTTAATAAATTTCGTGTCGAAATCTACGCTAAGAAATAAAAGTTTAGCACCGTTGAATGCTTATAGACGAGTGGCCCGCTTCTGCGCGTCTAGCGTGCGCGCTGTCCCATGCAGCCGCTTGCCACTACTGCAGCGGCTGATTGACCGGAGCCTGGTCGTATGACGAAATAGCGGACGCAGCGGCTAGTGCTGCGCATTGTGCCTGTACCTGATGAGTAAAACTAGCACATCCGACAAGCTTTAACTCAGGCCGAGGGCGTCCTTGTGAGTCATCGTCTAAATTACGTAGCCTATAGTGCAGGGAGCACAGCGACGCTCTTCACACATGACACACTTGTGTACTAGGATGCCGCGTCATTACAAAATACACGAATACCTACAGATTAATAAATACTTCTACATCTACATCTAATTCTATGCTCTGTAAGACTTTGTGCAGTGTATGGCAGAGCGTACGTCCCATTATATCAGTTGTTAGGGTTTTTTCCCGTTCCATTCGCAAATGGAGCCTGTGGAGACTGGTTGTTTATACGCCTCCACGGGTGCTGTAAATAAAAAAATATTGTCCTCATGATCCCTATGGGAGCGATACATAGGGGGCTGTAGTATACTCCTAGAGTCATCATTTAAAGTCGGCTCTTGAAACTTTGTAAGTAGGTTTTTTCGAAATAGTTTACGCGTATACTCAAGACTCTGTCATTTCAGTTTCTTCAGCATTTCTGTGGCACTCTCCCACGGATCAAGCAAACCTATGACTATTGGTGCTGCCATTCTCTGTATACGTTCATTATCCTCTGTTTTCCCTATTTGGTTCTGGTCCCATACACTTGAGCAGTATTCTAGGATGGGTCACACGAGTGATTTCTTAGCAATCTCCTTTGTAGACTGATTGCATGTCCGCAGTACTCTACCAATAAACCGTTGTCTACAGCCTGCTTTACTGACGACTGAACCTATGTGATCATTCCATTTCATATCCCTACGAAGTGTTACACCCAGGTATTTGTATGAGTTGACCGATTCCAACTGTGACTCACTAATGCTATAGTCGTAGGATACAGAGCGTTTTGCTTTTGTGGAGTGCAATATTTTATATTTCAGAATGCTTAAAGCAAGTTGCCAGTCTTTCCACCAAGATCTCACTACACATTTATGCAGCTTGTTTCACACAGTACTTCATTATAGATAACAGCGTCATCTGCTAAATGTCTGAAGTTACCATTTATATTGTCCGTGAGGTCATTAATATGCAACACGAACAGCAAGGGTCCCAGACATTTCCCCGGGACACACACGAAGTTGCTTCTATGTCTGTCAGTGAACCTCCATCTAAGATAACAAGCTACGTCCTTATTAGCAAAAAATCCTGATTCCAGTCACAAGTTTCTCTCGATACTCTATAAGATTGTAATTTTGATACTAATCAGAGCTGTGGTCCTGAGTCAAATGCTTTTCGGAAATCGAAAAATATTGCATTTACCTGACTGCCTTGATCCACAGCTTTCAGTGTGCCATGTGAGAAAATTGCGAGTTGGGTTTAACGTGATCGATGTTTTCGGAATCCATGCTGGTTGGTATGGAGGAGGTCATTCTGTTCGAGATGCCCCATTACGTTAGGGCCTAGGATATGTCCCAAGATTCTAAAACAGACGGGCGTCAAGGATATTGGACAGGAGTTCTGGAGATCACTTCTGCTACCCTTCTTGCAGACGGATGTGACCTGTGCTTTATTCCAACCACTGGGAACGGTTTTTTATCCGAGTGATCTACAGCAGATTACAGTTAAAAAAAGAGGCTAACTCAGTCGCAAATTCAGTATAGAATCTGATAGAGATCCCATCGGTACCTCAGGCTTTGTTCAATTTCAACGATTTGAGCTGTTTCTCACGCCACTGACTCCAATATCTATTTCACTCATCTTTTCTGAGGTATGGGGGTTAAATTGGGTAAGTTCTCCTCGGTTTTCCTTTGTAAAGAAACATTTGAAAACGGAGTTAAGCATGTATGCTTTTGCTTTGCTACCCTCAATTTCAGCACCTGTCTCAACCGCGAGTGACTAAACACTAACTTCGGTGCCACTTGCAGTCTTTACATACGACCCGAGTTTCTATGAGTTTTGTGAAATATCGTTTCAGAATATTCTGCTACCGTACTCACTGAAGGCTTCACGCATTGCTTTCTTGACAGCCAAACGCATTTCATTCAGCATCTCTCCATCTATAGCCCTATATTTTGTTTTACACCTATTATGCAGTAGTTTCTGTTTCTTTAGAAGTTTTTTTACAGTGACTATATCATGGACGGTAGCTCCCATTTCTCACTGTTCTACGAGGTTCATATCCAATCCAGCGCATGGTGATGAAACGAAGTCTAGACGTTTACCTCATCATGATCAATTGTAGTGTATATAAGTAGGCGAAAAGCACTGGACTAACATACAAGTGTCAAATATCTAGGCGATTTATGTTTGCCATGTAAGGTAGAACGATCACATAAATACACCATAACGGAAAAAAATTAGTACACCATTTTAGAGGTTTCCAATTCACTCAAGATTTATTGTTGCAGCAGTTCATATGGAACACATGAAATGATTGCATTAACAGATCAATAGTACAAACGGTTCTGAGGTACCTATGGTGAAACACTCATATTAGTAAGTGGTGTAGTCTCCACGGACGGTAATGCGGGCGATGACCCTGGCATCCAGTCTATTGGCAGATGGTGAATACTGTCCTAGGATACTTTATCCCACGCCTGCTCGACCTGTTCACGTAGTTCTGTAAGAGTAGTTGGTTGACGAGTCCCACGAGTCACTTCTCGTCCCATTATATACCATACATGCTCGATTGGAGATAAGTCCAGATATCGTGCTGGCCAAGGAAGTTGCTGCACGCCTTGCAGAGCACAGCGTGGGCGCGAGCAGTATCCTGTTGGAGCAACACATTATCTTCCTGTAGCAAGAAACGCAAAGGAACAGGTTCAAAATGGTTCAAATGGCTCTGAGCACTATGGGACTCAACTTCTCAGGTCATTAGTCCCCTAGAACTTAGAACTACTTAAACCTAACTAACCTAAGGACATCACACACATCCATGCCCGAGGCAGGATTCGAACCTGCGACCGTAGCAGCCTCACGGTTCCGGACTGCGCGCCTAGAACCGCGAGACCACCGCGGCCGGCAAAGGAACAGGTCTAACAACATTCTGCATATATCTATATCTACATCTACATTTATACTCCGCAAGCCACCCAACGGTGTGTGGCGGAGGGCACTTTACGTGCCACTGTCATTACCTCCCTTTCCTGTTCCAGTCGCGTATGGTTCGCGGGAAGAACGACTGCCGGAAAGCCTCCGTGCGCGCTCGAATCTCTCTAATTTTACATTCGTGATCTCCACGGGAGGTATAAGTAGGGGGAAGCAATATATTCGATACCTCATCCAGAAACGCATCCTCTCGAAACCTGGACAGCAAGCTACACCGCGATGCAAAGCGCCTCTCTTGCAGTGTCTGCCACTTGAGTTTGCTAAACATCTCCGTAACGCTATCACGCTTACCAAATAACCCTGTGACGAAACGCGCCGCTCTTCTTTGGATCTCCTCCGTCAACCCGATCTGGTACGGATCCCACACTGATGAGCAATACTCAAGTATAGGTCGAACGAGTGTTTTGTAAGCTACCTCCTTTGTTGTTGGACTACATTTTCTAAGCACTCTCCCAATGAATCTCAACCTGGTACCCGCCTTACCAACAATTAATTTTATATGATCATTCCACTTCAAATCGTTCCGCACGCATACTCCCAGATATTTTACAGAAGTAACTGCTACCAGTGTTTGTTCCGCTATCATATAATCATACAATAAAAGATCCTTCTTTCTATGTATTCGCAATACATTACATATGTCTATGTTAAGAGTCAGTTGCCACTCCCTGCACCAAGTGCCTATCCGCTGCAGATCTTCCTGCATTTCGCTACAATTTTCTAATGCTGCAACTTCTCTGTATACTACAGCATCATCCGCGAAAAGCCGCATGGAACTTCCGACAATATCTACTAGGTCATTTATATATATTGTGAAAAGCAATGGTCCCATAACACTCCCCTGTGGCACGCCAGAGGTTACTTTAACGTCTGTAGACGTCTCTCCATTGATAACAACATGCTGTGTTCTGTTTGCTAAAAACTCTTCAATCCAGCCACACAGCTGGTCTGATATTCCGTAGGCTCTTACTTTGTTTATCAGGCGACAGTGCGGAAGTGTATCGAACCTGGGAGCCTGTATCTAATATTTTCTGGGTCTCATGAACAAATAATGCGAGTTGGGTCTCACAGGATCGCTGTTTCCGGAATCCATGTTGATTCCTACAGAGTAGATTCTGGGTTTCCAGAAACGACATGATACGCGAGCAAAAAACATGTTCTAAAATTCTACAACAGATCGACGTCAGAGATATAGGTCTATAGTTTTGCGCATCTGCTCGACGACCCTTCTTGAAGACTGGGACTACCTGTGCTCTTTTCCAATCATTTGGAACCTTCCGTTCCTCTAGAGACTTGCGGTACACGGCTGCTAGAAGGGGGCAAGTTCTTTTGCGTACTCTGTGTAGAATCGAATTGGTATCCCGTCAGGTCCAGTGGACTTTCCTCTGTTGAGTGATTCCAGTTGCTTTTCTATTTCTTGGACACTTATTTCGATGTCAGCCATTTTTTCATTTGTGCGAGGATTTAGAGAAGGAACTGCAGTGCGGTCTTCCTCTGTGAAACAACTTTGGAAAAAGGTGTTTAGTATTTCAGCTTTACGCGTGTCATCCTCTGTTTCAATGCCATCATCATCCCGGAGTGTCTGGATATGCTGTTTCGAGCCACTTACTGATTTAACGTAAGACGAGAACTTCCTAGGATTTTCTGTCAAGTCGGTACATAGAATTTTACTTTCGAATTCACTGAACACTTCACGCATAGCCCTCCTTACGCTAACTTTGACATCGTTTAGGTTCTGTTTGTCTGAGAGGTTTTGGCTGCGTTTAAACTTGCAGTGAAGCTCTCTTTGCTTTGGCAGTAGTTTCCTAACTTTATTGTTGAACCACGGTGGGTTTTTCCCGTCCCTCACAGTTTTACTCTGCACGTACCTGTCTAAAACGCATTTTACGATTGCCTTGAACTTTTTCCATGAACACTCAATATTGTCAGTGTCGGAACAGAAATCTTCGTTTTGATCTGTTAGGTAGTTTGAAATCTGCCTTCTATTACTCTTGCTAAACAGATAAACCTTCCTCCTTTTTTTTATATTCCCATTAACTTCCATATCCATGGATGCTGCAACGGCCTTATGATCACTGATTCCCTGTTCTGCGCTTACAGAGTCGAAAAGTTCGGGTCTGTTTGTTATCAGTAGGTCCAAGATGTTATCTCCACTAGCCAGTTCTCTGTTTAATTGCTCGAGGTAATTTTCGGATAGTGCACTCAGTATAATGTCACTCGATGCTCTGTCCCTACCACTCGTCCTAAACATCTGAGTGTCCCAGTCTATATCTGGTAAATTGAAATCTCCACCTAAGACTATAACATGCTCAGAAAATTTATGTGAAATGTATTCCAAATTTTCTCTCAGTTGTTCTGCCACTAATGCTGCTGAGTCAGGAGGTCGGTAAAAGGAGCCAATTATTATCCTAGCTCGGTTGTTGAGTGTAACCTCCACCCATAATAATTCACAGGAACTATCCACTTCTACTTCACTACAGGATAAACTACTACTAACAGCGACAAACACGCCACCACCCGTTGCATGCAATCTATCCTTTCTAAACACCGTCTGTGCCTTTGTAAAAATTTCGGCAGAATTTATCTCCGGCTTCAGCCAGCTTTCCGTACCTGTAACGATTTCAGTTTCAGCGCTTTCTATCAGCGCTTGAAGTTCCGGTACTTTACCAATGCAGCTTCGACAGTTTACAATTACAATACCGATTGCTGCTTGGTCCCCGCATGTTCTGACTTTGCCCCGCACCCTTTGAGGCTGTTGCCCTTTCTGTACTTGCCCGAGGTCATCTAACCTAAAAAAACCGCTCAGTCCACGCCACACAACCCCTGCTACCCGTGTAGCCGCCTGCTGCGTTGGTTAGCGTCGACTCCAGCAACACCAAAGGTGACCGAGAGTTGTCGCTTATCGCATCCCAGACCATATGGCCTGAGATGGGGCCAGTGTATCTTGGACGAATGCACTCTGTGAAACAGCACTCACCACGTCTATGCCGTACTCACAAACGATCATCACTTGCGTGCAGGCAGAATCTGCTTCCATCGCTGAAGACCACGGTGCGCCATTCCATCTTCGAAGTGAACCTTTGACGGCACCAATCGAGCTGTGCACGTTGATGCTGTGGAGTGAATGGAAGACGGGCTGGAGGTGTGCGTGCCCGTAGTTCCACTGCTAATAATTGGTTCGCAACAGTTCATGTTGAGACGTCTGGGCTAACAAGTTCTCTTATCTGCGCTGTTGTAGCTGCACGATCTGCCGCTGCTGCCTCACAATACAATCCTAACGGTGGTGATCTGTGCTGCTTGGACTTCCAGAACCAGTCACGTGACCACTGATACTAGCATCGTTGCACAACTGACGCAATACTTCCGACTTGTGAGCCAGATCTCCAAAAGGACCATTCTGCCACTCGTATGGCCACAATTTGACCCCTTTCAAACTCGCTCATTTATCTGTAAGAAGCACGAATGCGTCTCTGTGGAATGATTGCCTGCTAGCTTCACACGTTTGTACCCCACTGAGCCTTCTAGCTGTGAGGGGCCACTACGCAATCTATTGGCGGACGAGGCTGAAACCATTATTAACACATCCACTATCCCTCAGGTGGCATATGCCGTCATCGGATCAAAATCGACGTCATCTTTCCAGAGGAACTAATTTTCTTCCATCAGAGTAGTTATGGTTAAGACAGATTTCAGAATGAGATACATTGTAAAATATTCTAATGACTTGACACTGTAAGCGAACCACAAAGGCCGTCGCTTCAAATTCTCACCCTCTCGATTACTGAGTATTGTTTGACAGTTGGTGATCGTTATCAAGAAGAATTACCGGAAGAGAGAGAGAGAGAGAGAAATAAAAGAAACTATGTATACAGAATTTTAGAGAGATAAACAGAAACACTTTTTCATGTGACAAAAATTTCACAGGTGTGCTTTTTCTCCGCTAGGAGTTCTTGAAGGGTTTGGCGCTGAACTTTCGTTAGGCCAACGTTCACAGCTGTTTTGACTGTCAAAATCCATAATAGTCATATCCAAGAGTTCGAAAATCCCAAGACAGCTCGTGTGTTCCACTACCAACAGAGATTTACCACAAATATGTGGGGTGATATTGTTCACTACCATCTGATTGGGCCGCATTTTCTACCTAACACGCTGCCGGCCGCGGTGGTCTAGCGGTTCTGGCGCTGCAGTCCGGAACCGCGGGACTGCTGCGGTCGCAGGTTCGAATCCTGCCTCGGGCATGGGTGTGTGTGATGTCCTTAGGTTAGTTAGGTTTAAGTAGTTCTAAGTTCTAGGGGACTTATGACCTAAGATGTTGAGTCCCATAGTGCTCAGAGCCAGAGCCTACCTAACACGCCCGGTGGACGGAATTACCGAATCTTTCTCCGCGAAGAACTACCGGAAATGTTGTCCAGACCACATTGCCGTTGATGTTAGAGAAAATTTAGACAGTGTTTTCACCAGCTGTTGGATTGCGAGGGGTGGGCCAGTACCGTGGCCAACACATTCTCCAGACCTCGTTTCTTTGGACTTTGTGTGGGGGCAGATGAGGCGCTTGGCATACGAGACAGCGATAGACACTCCAGAAGTGTTGTTTCCAGTTTCGCGAAAGCTGCAGCCATTATTCGTGAAACACCTTTTGCTTTGAGAGTGTTAGACAATAATTAGCAGATGCTAGCTATGCATTAGTGCAAACTGAGGACATTTTCAGCACAATATTCATCATACGACAGTCTGAACACCGTTTCTGTGGCAAAGTCTCATGGATTCCTAGCGCGGAAACGGTACACCTTACATATTTTAACACCTAAAGAAGAGTTTCTTTTTATCACCTCTATTCACTCTAAAATTTTGTATTTTTTGCCTCCCTGCACAGAGGAAGAGGGAGATCGCATTTGCGCAATTCGTTGTGAGTTTATTCAGTCAACGCGAGAACATCACAGAACTACAAGAATGACATAAAATTCTCAATGAGTACGTTCCAAGTCGTCTCAGGAAACTCGTTGTTTACCTAAAGAACGCAAAGACTGTTACGGGGGTGAAATCTGGCAAATTGCGAATGGAAATGGAAAGAGATAAGGTGATACTAGAACCTTGTGTATCCTCCGCCATTCACTATAAGGCGACTGCAAGTACAAGTGTAGCGGTGTTTAGTATGAGCGCGGTGAGACGGCTGTCCACGTTTACGTACGAAGAACCTACATTGGGTATTCGTTTCTGAATGAAATACAGTATTTGTAAACACGCTTAAAGATTGGTGCTAGCCCTACGTGAATCAAATGCTTCACGATTTCTCTGGGACTTGAAGTAACCTCACATTGTATGAATGTGAAGCATCTTGTAAGATAAATTGCTTTTTCTCTTGAGAAAGTTCTCCAGTTTTTTTTAAAGATCTGCCTGCTATCACTTATCGTTTGGTCATGTTCTTTAATAACTAAGACGTTTACTTTCCTTTTGACTACCCGTCACATTCATTGAATTCTTTTGAGTTACTCGCAAGCACACGGTGTCCCAAAAGTAACGACCCTTTTTCATGAAAACATTAAAGTAATCAATTCTTCTTTCACAGTTCTTTCAGATGATCTCTGTAGAAGAAAGAACAGTCATTGTTTCCAGGAAGCCTGGTGGTAAAACATCGAAGGAGATGCGTTAGTTGGAAGTATGCTAAAGAGGAACGTCATAGACGACCATTAACATCTGACGACGCAGTCCGGAGCATTGAGGAGGCCGCTGAGAGTGGCAACCGATGCGCTTCCATTCGTCGGCTGAGCTGTGAGTTGAACATTCAACGATCCACAGTCTAGCGTATCTTCTTTTTACGCTGTAGAAGACGGCGTATTGCAACCACGTAATGCACCATCTGGAGGAAAATGATTATGCCGTCCCTATGGAAATTTGGGCAGGAAACCTTTTGGAGGCCGTGCAAAATGAAAACCTGTTAAATAGTCTCCTCTGCTCAGACGAGGTTACGTTTCGCAGATATGGTTTTGTGAACGTTACAGTTGCCGGATATGAGCCTGTAACACCATAGTTCTAATGCTCTACTGATTTATTTTGCCTTTTGTTTTATTTAATGTTATATCGTTGAGTTTCTGTAAATGTTGTTGGATTGAATCGATACCATGAGAGTGCTTATTCCTTTCTCTGTTAAAAACTTTGATGTCTTTTAGAGTGTAGGAAGTGTAATCTCTGTAATATGTACAATATGAGCAAATGATATGACTTGTCTTTCTCATATAATCTCTTTGGTTATCTTAAAAATTGAATAATTTTATTTAAATAAATTTTTATAGAAATACCAATATGTGCAAACGATATGTTTTGTCTGAAGTGATTGTTTGCTGTTATGTAAACTGCTGACCTTCAAAAATGGTTCAAATGGCTCTGAGCACTATGGGACTTAACATCTTTGGTCATCAGTCCCCTAGAACTTAGAACTACTTAAACCTAACTAACCTAAGGACATCACACACATCCATGCCCGAGGCAGGATTCGAACCTGCGACCGTAGCGGTCGCGCGGCTCCGGACTGAGCGCCTAGAACAGCGAGACCACCGCGGCCGGCTGCTGACCTTCACCTAGGGTTTTTAGTTATTATGTATGTAAAAGGTGGTGTGGTTCACCTCGAGAACGGAACTTTGCAGCGCGCGCAAAATGTGGTTGGCATGGATAGAAAGGTGAAACAAAGAGTCAGTCGGGGACGAAGCACCAAACTATCAACTGCTCATGTAAAAGTTGTGTATTGCGTTGGTTCCGAAAGAGGCTTTTCCTGACGCTTTCCAATGCCTCGGATGGATGGTTAAAGAGCTGGAACTATTCTGAAATTGGTATCTATCATCGCCACCAAGAAATGACAGATTCCAGCAATTCTACCTGCAAATCCACCTACCAACATGCACTCGCCACCACATTGCGCAATCACTGTAATAGAACAGAAGAACTATAGTAATGTTCAGTAAAGGATCAGCTTATCGGATGTGTTAGTGTGCTCAAATATAAGGTAATTTATAACTGAATTTATGTACCTACCTAGATTTTTTCCTTATCATAACACCTCTCAGGTTCCTCCCCATTTGAACTAAAGTGAAGCATATTAAAATTAATATGGCAACAGAATGTGCTAAATTTAATATTGTTTGTTGAAAGGATCTTACAAATATCTCAATTTTGTGTTTCAATGTAGTAAAAGTTGAGAACTGTGTCGGTAGTTACATGTTCATGCTTGTTAAGGGCTTGTTTCTTTAGTGTATTGAAAGTATGTTTAGTTTGCTCTGCTACAGTGGTCAAGATTAAGGGCCCCTCTCCATTGAAAGTAGTTAAAATGCACAAAGTGACTTAATTATAGAAAGTTTCAATTACTCTTGCTATTCAAGTGAAATTCTGTACAATACTGGGTTCCTGTTGTGTATTAAAAGTGCATATTAATAGTGTAAAAAGATCAACAGTTTGTCTATTGTGCCCATGCTAGGTAACGATTAATAGAAAGACCACTATTTATGAAAATAGTAACTTTTTTATTGAAAAGACAGTGAAAAGTAATTTGTTAGTGAATTCCATTTAATTTTCATACTAAGTAGAAAAGTGTTTAGTAGTGAGATACTTAATCTAGGCACAGTAACTAATTTTTCTGTGAACCATATCCATATTCCATGTCAGATAGGAATTTGTTTGAAAAGTAATATTAAACCTGTTGTGGTTGGCAGGAGAGCCAACACCGTGTTACTAGAGGAGGCCGAAATGCACGCGTTTTAGCTCACGCAGGCTGGCGTGAGGTCTGCAACAGGACAAGGAAATTAGAATTTAGAAAAACGGACGTAGCTGGTGGAATACTTAACTTTAATCCATTAATGATGAACGTCGGTCTTGACGGTACATGATTCACAATATCAATAGTAACTGATAATGGCGCCTTGCTAGGTCGTAGCAAATGACGTAGCTGAAGGCTATACTAAACTATCGTCTCGGCAAATGAGAACGTAAGTAGGCAGTGAACCATCGCTAGCAAAGTTGGCTGTACAACTGGGGCGAGTGCTAGGAAGTCTCTCTAGACCTGCCGTGTGGCGGCACTCGGTCTGCAATCACTGATAGTGGCGACACGCGGGTACGACGTATACTAACGGACCGCGGCCGATTTAAAGGCTACCACCTAGCAAGTGTGGTGTCTGGCGGTGACACCACAAAACCTATGTCCAATTTACGATTCTACAGTGAATATTAATAGTAACGTTATTGAGACCATTCAGGTTGACTAAGTCCTCAAGGTAAAGTTACTCATACCTATTTTCTTGAACAAGAATGTCAATCATTCTCATGCCTAATTAGGCTGGCAACCATTTTCTTTATTCTCTGAACAGGGTAGATAGGTAAAATATTGTTTATTACTGTTTAAATATTTACGTAATTTTGACTTTCACTTCCGATAAGCCACCCCTGTTAGGTACAACACGCTCAACATAACAAAATTCCTCTCAGAGGGTAACCCTGCTCTGCTTCTTTATACAATAATTGCTTGGATAAAAAATAATTTCATCATATGAACTGCCGCCAGATTAAGGTTATGGTATAACAGTAGCAGAAGGTAGTGTTATAACATGCTTGGGCTTCCCTTGGAACCACAGTTGGAGTCGGATGGAATTTTGAATCCGTTGTGTATCATCAGGACGGAGCTTCTCCCCATTTTGCTATCATTGTTCGGAGTTACCTCAACCACATGTTTTCTGCATTGTTAGAAGTTAACTGCATATGTGGGCTCCAAGGTTACCTGACGTTATCCCTATAGAATTTTCCAGCTTACATCAAGTCCCATGTGTACAAGGTTAAGATCTAACCCGCATCAGCTGCATGATCTGCTCCACAGCTGATCAACAATGGAACGCGTTTCGGGTTATGGCGGAAATGTAGTGTTGACAATCAAGGTGGACACGTCGAATTTTCGTGACTACTAATGACTCGTTCGTGCCCTTGTTGTATAGATTTATGTTTCCTACATTAAATGTGTTTCATGAACTTTAACTGTTACTTTTGAGACAAGCTGTACAAATTTATTTTTTATAATTATTATTTTTTATTCTAATTCTTTCGTATATTTTGTAATTCTTAATTTTTTTATTTCCAAAAATGTCTATTTAATAAATTTAACATATGTCACTAAATTTATAGATTTCAGTGCAAATAAAAATAAATGGCCACAAATGATTTCATCAAAGCTCTGTATTTTCTCAACATTACAACATAGACTAATTCTTTTGGTATACTGCCACCATGTAAATGAAACAAATTTTCGTATAATTATTCTTACAATAGCATATCAAATGATTACCAACATTTTTAGAAATATCTAAATTTACTATTCCACTTTCAACTATTTTTTATTTACTAGACAATATATCAACCATAAAAAGCATCTAAAATGTTTAATTTGTAATTCCTTAGCAAGATTTTCTGTATCAAAATTTGGTAAATGTTATTATATTTTAACTCATTTTTTGGTAATTTATTTTGTTCCCAAAGTTTTTACTCCAGCTCTTTTTTCTCTATTGCTAGATTATGCCATTTTTGTTCTTCATATTTCACATTTTTTCTTTTATTTATTAGGAATGATTTTTGTGGTAGCAGCTACTGTACCAGCTAATGAACCAATTACTCCAAATGCTGTTAGTAAAACTGGTAAAACTGATAAAACTCTACCTTCACATTTCTTTTTCATAAAATATTCAATAATTTTTTCTCCACATGTATGTGTAGCATTACAAGTAATTTTTCACCATTTTTTAATCTCTCTTCCTTTTTTGAACTTCAGTTAAAAATTATCAATAGTATTTAAGTGTTCATTATTTATCTTAATTTTAATTGCTTAAGGTTTTGTTTAGCACTCAGTATCAAAGAATATGCAATACTAAAATGATTCATTTATGGCATTTAAAATTTTATGAAGATTTAAAGATTTATAATATTATAAAATTTATAAACATATAAAATTTTAAAAATGTATAAACATATGTTATTTAAGATAACCTTATTCAAAATTTTATAATCCACAACCATTCTCATTAAGTGCCACTCTAATTTTTTTTTACCAAATTCCTCTTTCAGCTGTTGTTGCTAATTTTCCTCACAATGTTGACACTTAAGAAGTCATCCTTTCTATTGCGATTTTTTGAAGTTATTTATGTGCTTCATGGTTTTTTTTATCATTTGTTATCTCTATAATAATATCATGTTATTCATCAGCTTCATGTAATTTATTTATTCCTTGATAACCTGTAGGTAATCTTTAATACAATTTTGTTCCTGGACCACATTAATTATACCTATGAAGATGAATTTGAAAAGGTAATTTGTGAATTAAGGAAGTTATTAACCTTTTTTTCCAATTTCCAAAAAGTATGAGGTAAATTATCTAAAAATCTAATTTAGCTGGGTTACCCTTTGAACTATTAATAATAAAGCACAGATATTTATTTTTTAAGATTTGTAGTAGTGCAACCACTTTATTATAATAATTTTTAATTTCCTGCTTATTCTTCACCATGAATTACTGATAGTCTAACGACATACCTTCAACATCATTTATCCAAAAATATTTAACTCTCTCTTTAGTAGATTTTTTAATTAATACTTAATGTGTTTTCTCGCCTACAATTGTGTCAAAATCCACTGATAATTGTGGGATACAAATATCAATAATTTATTTTATCAAATTATTATATGTAATACCTCTACTTCATTTTTTCAGAATTCAGTGTTAGTGAATAAAATAATATATCTACATAATATGATAAACCAACAGCACCAAATTATGCAGCCACATCATCAACCATCATCATTTTTTTAGTTAAAAGATTCATTAAACCATCTGTACCCTCATGTACTTTGATCAACTAGAATTTATCTCCTTTAAATTCTCCAACAAATTTACATGTACCAACACCTCTTAATCCAAAAACTTGATCTTCACTATGGTTAATATACTCATATTCTAACATTCTTTCACTTATTGCCTATTTTTTTAAGATTTTGTTCTTCATCTTTTACTTTGTTTATATTTTTAACCTGTTCTTCGTATTTCTTTACTGTATCTTATGATTTACTTAATGCATAATCTTTAATACCAGTGTAATAGAGCTTAATTGTTGGTACATGATGGAATTATGTAAGCTAATGGCAGTGTTGATGATAAGGAACCATTTGTTTTCATACTTTCTAATTGCTGCAATAACCTTCTATAGATTGTTACCGAAACCTAGTATTCTTCCTTAAACTTTTTCTGTTGTTTCAGTAACAGTTAGTTCTCCTTTTGTCTTTTTCATATTTTGTTCTAGGTTGATTCTTCCATTTTAAAAATTATTTTTTTTTCTTGTCCATTTATCTTTCTTTTTCACTTAGTATTTTAACAACTTAAGGTTTGTATGTTGCAAAGAACTAATAAGAATAAAAGCGCTAAAATTTCATTTTTAATGCTTTACATTTTGCCTTACGGTTTTTATTTATGACTTTACAGTTTTATGTTTCTACATATTATTTTTTACAACTTTTAATGTGTTGTTTTTCATTAATTTTTATGTCTTATGTTTTTTAATAATTTTATATTTCATATGTTGTGCTTTTATAATTTAATATTGTATGATTCATGTTTTATGTTGTTAAGAATCTGTAATTTTATCTCTATATTTTCCTTCAATAATTTTCTTGTGATGTGTTTTGCAAAAAGAAACAAATTTATCCTTATTCCAATAAGTACTACACATTTATTTAAAGTCATCAAATTTTAAATCCCCACCAGCAAACTCATGGTATAAATGATTTAATGCATACCTTGTCTCAAAATATAATCTCTAGCTACTTGTTTTGGAATTTTTGAAAACGTTGAGGCCAAATAAAAACAATTTAGTTTTTTGTGTTTCCTATAGTGAAATATATCTTGATTTTCAATAATAAAGTCATAAAATAAAACAACTCAATTATCTGAACAAATGAATGATGGAATTCCTTCATTATTTTCAATAAAAATAACGAAGTCAAAGACTCTGTTTTTATTTTACTTCAAATATTTTCGCTTTTTAAAATATCTTGATATTTTAGTTGATCTACACTTTTAGTATTAGTGTTCAAATGATTAATTTTATCCCATTCTGACCATCTTGGAGCTAAAATATTATTATCAATCGTTAATGTTGTTTTACCACAAACACTTGGTTCATTTATAACCCATTGAACAGCATGTGGTAAAAATTAACCATGTTTATCTTTTCTTCTCTCAAATTCCACTGTCTGGTTCCCAATTAGTTTCCACATCAAAATAATTTTTATAAGTATTAAATGAGCGACTTATTTCAATTAAAAGTAGTTCCTCAGTTGTCAAAAATAGATAATCAGTTTCTATAAGAGATGGTTATCAAAATATTGCAGTAGTTGCTCTTTATGCCGCTGTTTTAACCCTTAAATATTACTTCAAAAATTGGAAGTTATATTGTGATGGAGGAATTATAATAATTCATACTAGTCAACATAGTTTTCAAAGTTGAGAAAAATTTATTCATTCTAAAACACATCTAATTTATACACATATATATTCGTTCTAAAAGCCCTATATATATAAGGTATGGATAAAAGCTATTGCTAATAATGTTCCAGAAGTTATTTCATTTGAATTAATAAACATAGATGTTAATTTAGCTTAAAGGATTTTTGTAGAAAAAGATAAATATTTTCATCAAGAAACTAATATTATAGCTACTTTTAAGAGTACTTTAGAATTTTGTGGCACTATAACCACTGAATTAATATATCCTTAACTTGTTCCAATCTATGATATAAGAATACAGGATTTATAAATAAATATTACTGCTGAGAAAGTTAATTTGATTGTTTTAATGGTGCTACTGTAACAGCTAATTTAGAAATGAATTAGTCACTGAGTAAAGTGTGCTTTAGCTGCCACTAATAAATTAACAACCTTTATTAAATTTGTAATAAAAATAACTTAAATTAATTAAAGTAATAATTTAAATAAAGGAATTTAACAAATTTTAGTCTTTATAAGTGAACCAGACTGAGAGATACGTATTTCAGTCTTTTCCTGTGAATGAGAAGACCAAAAATAATTTAAATGTTCATTATAAGAACACAGAGATAATATAAATATAGATGATCATTGCACTCATTCTTAGCTTGATGCGTCATATATGATTTCAAACTATAGCAGCTGAAGGGTATACTCGTAGATTACCCTACATATGATGGTGAATCTCACAAAAGATAAATTGATTACTATATTGCAAAATTATATGATTTTCTAACTATAAAAAAAGAAATTATACTTTATCAAGGACAGAATATCTTTTTAATTCTTCATCTGTCCTTACCTGATTGACTTCTTATTTAGGTGATGAAATAGCTATGAAAGGATGTACACTTAATAATGATAAAATAAAAAGTGAAAAATGAAGTTCTGTCCCTTAAGAAATATTAAAGACGATTTTTAACATTATGAAGAAGAAATATTATAAGAAAATTATGCTATTTGTTTTGCTTGGAGCAAGAGTTTAATTGATACTTTTTATTGATGGGCCAATTTAAATAATTCTGGACTCAAAATAAGAGATACTTTACCGAAAAAGCAAACATTTTTGTTGAAAATATGGAAATTCGAGCTCTTATTGTTAAATATGAACCAGAATATGAACTTTAATTAGAGCAAGAAGAATTAAAAAAATCCTAACATTACAATATCTTTCTATGAATTACAAACTGTAGAAAACACTAGTTTGTGTAGTAAAATAATTTTGAATTAGTTATAACAAATTATTATAATGCAGCAGAGTTTGGTATGACTTATTTTATTTTTGTTGTTTTTCAAACAAATTGAAAAACTAATAAGTTATCTGAGTCATCATTCTTTGATAACAATAAATTACAAAATAGTAGTTAATGAAATGTAAGAAATGAAGTTTCTCATCAAGAAATGTTAACACTGGATACCCCAAATAACTTTTTAAGAGTTTGCAATTCATTATCCAATTTTAAATGAATAATATAGTTGAAAGGGGATATTAATATATATTAACAAAATTTTATTACAAATTATCCTATTTACGTTATAAATATGACTCAAAAAATATTGCAGCAACACAAAACGCTACTATGAAATGATGCACCACTTTTAATGAGAAAATTCCTAATTATACTTTAGCTTATGTAATTTTATGGTAAAAAGGTTTTAACTTATGATGTTCAGAATAAAATGTTTGCTGAGACTTTTTAAATCAACAGAAAAATTTTTTATTATTCAGTGAGAAACTTTAAAAATAATGTATAAACATGAAAGTCTCTTCGGGTTTGCTGCTGGATCCTAAAATCAACTGGTCGCCATCTTCAGGAAAATGCTGCTTCTACTGGTGAGTCCCGCTGAGAACTGACGCTAGGTTGCAAATCGACGTCCTATATAGGCCACCGTTCAGTAGACGGCGCATGCACCGCCCATCACGGTTTCTGCCTTCCAAGACAGGGAGGTGGCGCAATCCTTAATGAAACACTGCTGGCAACGATATATCGCACTCAGGGCCGCACCGAAGAACGTTCAATTTTGATGCGAGATAATACACGATTCCACGTCTTGCTAAGAGGAAACCCATTGTCTCTGTTGATTAAATTATCGGCCAGCCTAATTTGGGCGATCGAAATTAGGTTGGCTGATAATTTAATCAACAGAGACAATGGGTTTCATCTTAGCAAGACGTGGAATCCTGTATGATCTCGTATCAAAATTGAATGCCTGTGTTGTTCTGAATTACGATGCCAAGGTCATTTGGACAGGCATGCTTGTCCAAAGGAACAGCACTGCGGCAACTACAGCCATTATGGAATACATTACATGCATTCACAACTGCAAATATGGGCAACCATCAGCAGTAGAATGGAATGACGACTCGTATGCCGAAATCATTGAGTAGCAGATGAAAATTTCGTCACAATCCTCTTCACCAGGGAAGACGAATGGAATATTCCAGAATTTGAAACACGAACAGCTGCTAGCATGAGTTTCTTAGAAGTAGATACCTTAGGGGTTGCAAAGCAACTCAAATCGCTTGATACGGGCAAGTCTTCAGGTCCAGATTGTATACCGATTAGGTTCCTTTCAGATTACGCTGATACAATAGCTCCCTACTTAGCAATCATATACAACCGCTCGCTCACCGATAGATCTGTACCTACAGATTGGAAAATTGCGCAGGTCGCACCAGTGTTTAAGAAGGGTAGTAGGAGTAATCCATCGAAGTACAGACCTATATCATTGACGTAGATTTGCAATAGGGTTCTGGAGCATATACTGTATTCAAACATTATGAATCACCTCGAAGGGAATGATCTATTGATACGTAATCAGCATGGTTTCAGAAAACATCGTTCTTGTGCAACGCACGAAGTAATGGCCGCTATCGACAGAGGATCTCAAGTTGATTCCGTATGTCTAGATTTCCGGAAAGCTTTTGACACCGTTCCTCACAAGCGACTTCTAATCAAGCTGCGGGCCTATGGGGTATCGTCTCAGTTGTGCGACTGGATTCGTGATTTCCTGTCAGGAAGGTCGCAGTTCGTAGTAATAGACGGCAAATCATCGAGTAAAACTGAAGTGGTATCAGGTGTTCCCCAGGGAAGCGTCCTGGGACCTCTGCTGTTCCTGATCTATATAAATGACCTGGATGACAATCTGAGCAGTTCTCTTAGGTTGCTCACAGATGATGCTGTAATTTACCGTCTAGTAAGGTCATCCGAAGACCAGTATCATTTGCAAAGTGATTTAGAAAAGATTGCTGTATGGTGTGGGAGGTGGCAGTTGACGCTAAATAACGAAAAGTGTGAGGTGATCCACATGAGTTCCAAAAGAAATCCGTTGGAATTCGATTACTCGATAAATAGTACAATTCCCCAGGCTGTCAATTCAACTAAGTACCTGGGTGTTAAAATTACGAACAACTTCAGTTGGAGAGACCACATAGATAATATTGTGGGGAAGGCGAGCCAAAGGTTGCGTTTCATTGGCAGGACACTTAGAAGATGCAACAAGTGCACTAAAGAGACAGCTTACACTACATTCGTTCGTCCTCTGTTAGAATATTGTTGTGCGGTGTGGGATCCTTATCAGGTGGGATTGACGGAGGACATCGGAAGGGTGCAAAAAAGGGCAGCTCGTTTTGTACTATCACATAATAGGGGAGAGAGTGTGGCAGATATGATACGCGAGTTGGGATGGAAGTCATTAAAGCAAAGACGTTTTTCGTCGCAGCGAGATCTATTTACGAAATTTCAGTCACCAACTTTCTCTTCCGAATGCGAAAATATTTTGTTGAACCCAACCTACATCAAAATAAAATAAGAGAAATCAGAGCTCGAACAGAAAGGTTTAGGTGTTCGTTTTTCCCGCGCGCTGTTCGGGAGTGGAATGGTAGAAAGATAGTATGATTGTGGTTCGATGAACCCTCTGCCAAACACTTAAATGTGAATTGCGGAGTAATCATGTAGATGTAGATGTAGAATGGCCGCCTGTCACAATCACTCACACACACTCTCGTCTATGTTGCGGCTTAGAGGACGATACGATATTGCAATGCCTGTGCTCTTCGGTGCGGCCCTGAGTTCGATATATCGTTGCCAGCAGTGTTTCACTAAGGACGGCGCCACCTCCCTGTCTTGGAAGGCAGAAACCCTCCTTTTGCCAGCAATGCACGCTGCAATTCTCCCATGAAGACGATCATATAGTTGCTGAATGTAGTCTTGAGGAATGGCCTCAACTGGGCCAGATTCCATGCCGCTTGTGCAGACCGTGCAAGATGATGTTTCATCCAGACCCAAACATGCTCGATGGCGGCAGAACTGGGGATCGTGCTGGCTAGGGTAGCGGGGGTACACCTTGAAGAGAACACTGGGTGGCATGGGAGACATGTGGACGTGCATTGTCCTGTTGGAAAAGCATGTCACGTTGTTGGTGCATGAACGGTAGCAAGACCGGTTGAATAATGGTTTCAGTGTACCGTTCACTGTTCAATGTTCCCTCTACTATCACCAGTTGGGAACGGCCAGTGTAGGATATGGCTCCCCACACCATGATTCCGGATGTTGGTCCTGTGTGCCTCTGTCATACACACTCCAGATTTTGGCGCTCCCCTGCACGACACCACACACTCATTTCCAACACAAGATAATGCTTTTTCTCTATGACTGATTGTCGACATGTTTTTGAACTCCTGAGAAGCAAGAATTTCCTTGTATATTTTGGGAGAACCAGGTTTTAGCGACTGTAAGTTCAAGCGACGTTTTAGTGAGCGACATCCAAAAGCATTTTGTTTGAGCATCACTATTCTGTCTTTTTAATCATTTCACCGCTCAGTTTCCCTTCCCGTTTGAAAAACCACACCACAAACATGTAGTCGACGCATTTCCAAAAATTATTTAGCCTATCTGTAGCAAAATAATCCAGAGCTGTGTTAATTTTTGTTCTTGTGCCATAACGTGTAAACGTACTGTGCAGACATTACTGCTCTCTTCACACATGTTCTTATATTAACGTATTTCCTGTTCAATAACGAATACCTAAAAGGCTTAAACCATATAATCATGTTGCTGTGCATCGCCTTAATCTTTTAGGAGATTATTTTCCTCAATCTCAATAACGAGGTTATAATCGGTGCAGCAGAGGTCGCCCACATTTGATTCCTGGATGATTTGGGTACAGCAAAAAGTCATTAGTTCGTTCGGACAGTTAATTATTTTTGCTGCAACAAAGTGTCTTCCAAAGTGACCCACCTACAACAGTTTTTTACGCGAATAGCTGATTGGAAAAGCTTCAACCCCTACCAAAAAAGGAGAATGAAAAAACTTATTGCACGATCTATTATCTGTATGCGAATAGGAACATCTTCTGTGCCCAAGACTGCTGGGTATGTTTATTTTACTTCACAACGCCCGTTTCCGACAGAATCTTGCTACCATCCCGCGCGACTGCTACGGTCGCAGGTTCGAATTCTGCCTCGGGCATGGATGTGTGTGATGTCCTTAGGTTAGTTAGGTTTAAGTAGTTCTAAGTCTAGGGGACTGATGACCACAGATGTTAAGTCCCATAGTGCTCAGAGCCATTTGAACCATTTTGCTACCATCATCAGATGTTTGGAATTTCATGTTAAAATGCTTACGTTCCACCAATATAAGAACAACTTCCACTCACCACATTCACTTGCCAAAGACACAAAAAAGAACATATAAAATATCCATTGTACCAACTCTATGCCCAAGAGTTTTCCTCTAATGTGCCTGGGCCACAACTGTACTTTCTATTTGTTCGCCCCCATTTCTGGGCACACAGTTGGTGCAACGAATATTTTATGTATTTTTATGTGTTTCGCAATCCAACGTGGTGTCTTTTCCTACGAGTGGAAAGTGTTACCGTTGTATTGGTGCCATGTGTGCATGTTAATAAGAAATCCGATGATAACAGCAAGCCGGCCGCGGTGGTCTAGCGGTTCTAGGCGCTCAGTCCGGAACCGCGCGACTGCTACGGTCGCAGGTTCGAATCCTGCCTCGGGCATGGATGTGTGTGATGTCCTTAGGTTAGTTAGGTTTAAGTAGTTCTAAGTTCTAGGGGACTGATGACCACAGATGTTAAGTCCCATAGTGCTCAGAGCCATTTGAACCATTTTTGATAACAGCAAGTTTCTGTGGAAACCGGTCATTGTGAAATAAAGTGAAAATATCTGGAGATCATGACTGCAGAAGACACTCCTATTCAGCAATAACAGATTGCTCCCTACGAACATATCATCTGCATGTACCAAATGTGTCATTAAAATAGGAAGAATACTTAGAGAGTACCAAGCGATGTGGACATTTCGATTAGGAAAAAGAGGAGAGACCACAGTTCGAATTCCTGTCACCCTGATGTAGACTGTCAGTTGATTCCCAAAATCATAGAAGGGTATTGTTCATTAAAAACGCCACGCCAACTGTCTTGGTCTATGGAGGTACATAACTCCTTGATAAGACGACAGGAAAAATGTGTGAAATGTTGAGAACGACTATTCCGAACACCAGAATCATACTCGCCTTTTGCACTGTAGGAAGTTCCAAAATTCCTGTCAGTGCGTCTCTCTGGATCCTAATCAAAATGGATGTTTTACGCCACAAGCTAATCAATCTCCGTCACGGGGGACGCGATGTAAATTTGGTTCTGAGGTAAAATTAAAGACTAACTGTGATTTCTGTCATATAAGGCTTGGAATCCGCCTCGCGCGAATAGTGAGGTAGAAACGCCGATAACAGTAGCAATGCAAGTCGCCTCTCATTTAGGCAACCTGCGGGTACTGTGCGCTGTATGATTGGAATTTCACGCATATCTGTTTCATAAGTTTAGATCACGTGAAGTTGCAAAATAAGTCCCGTTGCACATCGTGGTACAAAGAGCTATTTGAATAAATATCACGCAAATGTAACGACTGGGAAATGTAGCAGTTGGATAAAACAATAAGCAATGAGCAACGAATGTAAAACGAGGCGTCCGATGTGTCACGAATGTTCTCGGTAAGAATAATGAAAGGCGAACTCTAATGAATCAAGTACAGTGTGGTGCTGAGAGTTTTATAGAATCTGACGTTATACAAGGGAACGTGCATCAATCTGTTGGGTATTTCTTTCACGAAAATCTCCGTACTTGATATTACGTCAGCAGGTGAAGCACATTTACTTTACAAGAGGGGAAAAAAGAAAAACGTCTAAGCGTTGCATTTTGCCATCACCCAGAAATATATCTACATACACATCTACTTCTATAGTACGCAAACCACCATTTAGTGTTGTTCTCTTCTACTCTTCTCGCGTGTTGAGGAAAGGAAAATGACTGTGTACAGGGTGTAACAAAAAGGTATGGTCAAAGTTTCAGGAAATATTCCTAACACATAGAGCAATAAAATGCTTTATATGAACACGGATGCGGAAACGCTTATTTCTATGTTAGAGTTTATTTTCTTTTTTTTTTCATAATCATATTAATCGTCTGAAAAACACAGAAACAGAATGTACAATCAATACATGAAACGGTTTTTCACATAAAATGCGCAAAATACCTCCTGGTTGCATATGGTTGGAATGCACAGTTTGCTGTAAGTCTTCGGTTTACCGCCAGTGTTTTTTGTTCTAATGGAGCGAAGGTAACGTTGACATGTGACACTCTTCACTGCTTGTGCTGAAATGTGACTATCCTCATTGCTCTACTAGCATCGTGCACGTAGCATCAACTATTTAGTGTTTATCACGGACTTGGTTTCTGGCACAGTGCAGTGGAAGTGTATTCATATGTGGAGCTGGCAGATGGCACGTTCAACAAGTCTTCCTGTGATGTGCTTGGGCTACGACTGTACTTTCTATTTGTTCACCGCCGCTCTTGGGCACACAGTTTCTGCAATGGATATTTGATACTCTGAGGTGTCAAAAGTCATAGTATAGCGAAATGCAAATATACAGATGGCGGTAGTGTCGCGTACATAAGATATAAAACGGCAGTGCAGTGGCGGAGCTGTCATTTGTACCAGTGTGATTCATGTGAAAAAGTTTCCGACGTGATATGGCCGCACGATGGGAACTAACATACTTTGAATGGCAGATGGAGCTAGACGAATGGGACATTCCATTTCGGAAATAGTTAGGGAACTCAGTATTCCGAGATCCACAGTGTCAAGAGTGTGCCGAGAACACCAAATTTCAGGAATTACCTTTCACTCCAGACAACACAGTGACCGATGATCATCACTTAACGACCGACAGCAGCGGCGTTTGCGTTGAATTGTCAGTGCAACAAGACAACCAACACTGTGTCGGTTGGACCGCAGATGTCTGGAAAACTATGGCCTGGTCAGATGAGTCCCGATTTCAGCTGGCAAGAGCTGATGGTACGGTTCAAGTGTAGCGCAGAGCCGACGAAGCCATGGACCCAAGTTAGTCAACAAGGCAGTGTACAAGCTGGTGGCAACATAATGGTGTAGGCTGTGTTTACATGTAACGTACCTTGTCCTCGGGTCCAACTAAACCGATCATTGACTGGGTTATGTTGGGCTACTTGGAGACCCTCTGCATTCATTGGTTTGAAGAACATGCCGGACAATTCGAGGGAATGATTTGGCCACCCAGTTCGCCTGACATGAGTTCCATCGATACATTTATGGGACATAGTTGAGAGGTCATTTCTGGCACAAAATCCTGCACCGGCAACACTTTGGCAGTCATGGATAGCTGTAGAAGCAGCATGACTCAATATTTCTACTGGGAATTTCAACGCGTTGTTGAGTCCATGCCACGTCAAGTTGCTGCACTCTGCTGGGCAAGAGGAAGTGCGAGTACCCATGACTTTTGTCACCTCGGTGGCGGTTGTTTTTACGTGTTTGACAAGCCAACGTGGTGTCGTTTCCTACGAGTGGAAAGTGTTCTCATTGTATTGGTGCCACGTATGCATGCTAATAAAAAATCCGACGATAACAGCAAGTTTCTGTCGAAACCGGTCATTGTGAAGTAAAGTAAAAATATCTGGAGAGCTTGACTGCAGAAGACACTCCTATTCAGCAATGACCTATCGCTCCCTTCGAAAATATCATTGTATGTATCAAATGTCTCTTTAAAAATTGGAAGAATCCTTACAGCGTACCGAGTGATTAGAGAAAAGGGAAGAGAGCACAGTTCGAATTCCCGTCACTCTGATATAGTCTGTCCCTGGGTTCCCTAAATCATAGTAGGCTACTGCGATACTGTCCATTTAAACGCCATACCAACGGTCTCGATCTATGAAGGTACAGAATTCCTTGATGAGTGATAACACAAAAGATGTGAAATGTTGAGGACGACTATTCTAAATACCTGCCTCGTATTCGCCTTTTGCACTGTAGGAGGACCCAATATGCCTGACAATGGCTCTCTCTAGATCATAAACAAAATGGATGTTTCACGCCACAAGCTAATGAAACTCTATTGCGGGGGACGCGATGTAAATTCTGTTCTGAGGTAAATTTATGAAGAGTATATAATGTATTTCAGTCATATGAGGCGTGGAATCCACTCACGCGAACAGTGAAGTAGAAACGCCGATAACAGTCGTAACGCAACTCGCCTCTCATTTAGGCAACCCGCGGTACTGTATGCTGTGTGATTGGAATTTTACGCTATCTATTTCATGACAAGTTTAGATCACATTAAGTTGCAAAAGTAGTCTCATTGCAGATGGTGATAAGAAGAGCTTTTAGGTTAAAGATCACGCCAATGTAACAACTGGAAAATGTGGTAACTGAAGGAGAATATAAGCAATAAGCAACGAGTGTAAAAAGAGGCGTCAAATGTGACACGAAATTTCTCGGTAAAAATAATAAAAGGCGAACATTAGTCAGTCAAATACAGGGTGTCATTGAGAGTTCTATACAATGCGACAGAATAAGAGAGAACAATCATATTTACAGTATTTATTTCATGAAATTGTTCACACTTGATACAACAACAGCAGGTGAAGCATAATTGAAAGAGAGGGGAAAAGAAAACATCTAAGAGTTGAATTTTGTCGTCAACCACAAATATATCTGCACACATAACTACTTCCACAATACGCAAGTAATATGGCAAAGTTCGTTCAGGGGCGTTTTGCTAGAGTGGGTTGCATCCAATCTGGGGCAGACTTGATTGAGATATAACCCCTCCCATTAACCTATTGTTCTGCTAAGTGGTTTATAACTCCACGAGTGTTGATTTATGACCCCCTGGGGACACTCTGCCATTATGAGATACTTTCCACCTCTCCCCTTTCTCTTCCCCCATCTTTCTGGAATATCCCAAACCCCTCCCACCTCCCCCTAGCTGTTACAAGCACACTTTTGATATAAAATTTATTGAATAGTTAAATCGAACAATTAAATAACCCCTCTGTCTCTGGGAAGTCTTCCAGCCTTCCCCTCCTATTCCCCCTTCCGCTCCCCACCACCATCTGAAAATTGGTGCAAGAAGGACTCATGTGCTGTAGTGGAATGATCTCACGAGATGAAACTGGTATTAGTGTCAATTACATAATGTAGGATATACTGTTTATTTACAAAATTCAATTTTCAGCGGTGGACCTCTTTATTTTGACTGAAAAGCTCATGTCCCACAACTACATGTCCTAATTACGTTATTACACTGCTGCAGATTGGTGATATTGTCTTATTGGAATATTTTCGTGTATGTGCTCGCATTGAGATGGAGGGATCGACTGAGTTAGAGCACAATGCCACTACCAGAGGACGCCGCATTCCCCACCCCTCAAAACCCCTCCATCCCCACCCCCCTCACCTACAGAAAAAATTGGTGGGAGAATGACTCAGTCTGTGCTAGAGAGGCAGGAGAATAATTACATGTCTAAAAGTTCATGACATATTTCGAAATTCACAACAGATCGTGGCAAAAACCACAGGCACACAACAGTTCGAATGTCTAAAAGACTCCTAGAATTCGAAGCACTGTCCTACATACTGGAAAAAGGTCTGGAATTTTCGGTGAATTTACGATGTCCTACAACTGCTGGTCTGAAATGGTTCAAATGGCTCTGAGCACTATTGGACACAACATCTGAGGTCATCATGCCCCTAGAACTTAGAACTACTTAACCCAACTAACCTAAGGACATCACACACATCCATGCCCGAGGCAGGAGTCGAACCTGCGATCGTAGCGGTCGTGCGGCTCCAGACTGAAGCACCTAGAACCGCTCGGCTGCTGGTCTGAAGATATTCTAAAACCGCGATGGGAGGGCAGGGGACAGCATCCCACCTGTCTGAACCAAGGGAGGCTAGTCTGCCTGGAATTGTCTATGAACACTCGAACAAAGAAGATATCATGTGACTCTCTGAGCCGCACGAAGTGGCCGCGTGGTTCGAGGCGCCATGTCCCGGATCGCGCGGCACCTCCCGTCGGAGGTTCGAGTCCTCCCTCGGGCATGTGTGTGTGTGTGTGTGTGTGTGTGTGTGTGTGTGTGTGTGTGTGTGGTGTTCATAGCATAAGTTAGTTTACGTTAGTTTAAGTAGTGTGTAAGTCTAGGGACCGATGACCTCAGCAGTTTGGTTCCTTAGGAATTCACACCCATTTGAACATTTTTTTTTTTTTTTACTCTCTGACATCAGGGAACTTTCCGTAGATACCATGCTCTGGTTCTTTCTTGTTCGAACCAGTCGGTAGAGACTCCTATGCCCCCCCCCTCCCTCCCAGTAAGGATGCCTTGTGACTCTATGACGCCATGGAACTTCCTGTGAATGGCGCGCTCTGATTGGTTCTTACTGAATTTATCCGCAAAATTGCTGCTGCTGGAGTGGGTGCATTGTCCACGATTTTCTGCAGATGGACAAATTGCTTGAATTTCAGCGGCAAACTGTTTTGTACAAATCGAAAAACATACAGCAGTCACAGCGTGCTGACAGGTAAACGCTGCAAAAGTGGCCTACAGCTCATGAAATATGGAAACTATCGCCTAAGGTACTTAATCAATTACAGTGGTCTTATACTTTCAAGGAAAGATTGATTTTCTCGGCGTGAAACCGATCCCCAACCAGACTATATCTCCAAACACGTTTGTACGATCGTACCATATCGTTGTAGTAAACACAATTTGTATCCTGCATTATAAAAAAATAGTTACTTCTGCATCCTGCATATAGCTGTCGACCACCATACACTCATACTGCGAAGACAGACAGATCCCTAAAAACATAGCACATGCACCGTATATAGTTACAGCATTAGATATTCTCCATGAGGTCGGTCGGTCATCCACTGACGCCATTAGGTACGAGGCAACTGCCCCAGCACATCTTGGCGCGATGCGCAATCAGAGTACCCTCCGCAGACAGCGGTGACTCTCCAAACTGGTGTACAAAGGCTGGGCTGGTTCCCCTTGCACAAAGGCGTTCTCTAACATTACTGTTTTCGGTCTGGCCTGCTTACTGCCATGGTTTCTGCGACTTGTTGTGATCGTCTCCAGAGTCTGGGATTACAAGAATATTTATTTTCTGAGGTCTGTCGATGAGAAATGCTTTGTCAATCGTGAATTAATTTACCGATCTCGAAACCGATATCTGTTGCCAAAAAACGACGTAGTTATGACACTCGTATGCCGAAATCATTGAGTAGCATATGAAAATTTCCGGAAATTCGTGTATTTTCACATGGTTTTCCTGAAAATAATTCCATTTACGCGACTGTTCTCGATATCAACCACATCGGCGTATGCTACCAATCACTTGCACAGTATAATTCTGAAGATAAAAAGTGTAAATAATACCTCTAGAAATCCGAAACATTAGCGAGGCGTGCAACAGCTCGTGTTCTAGTGGCTAGTGTTGCATCCTCTTAATCGTTGGGTCCTGGTTTCGATTCCCGGCCAAGTCGGAGATTTTCTCCGGCTGGGGCCTGGGTGTCTGTGTTGTCCTCATCATTTTATCATCATTCGGAAAGTGGCGATACTGGGCAGTGAAAAGATTGGGAGTATGTACGGGCGCTGATAACCACGGAGTTGAGCGCCCCAGAAACCAAATATCATCATCTTTAGCAAGGTCATTATGAGAGACATGCTGCATATCATCAATTAACTAGAAACGTATCTCGAATATAGAGGAAACTGGTAGCTGTACTCGTAATTTTAACTAATATCGATGTCAACGATATAACCGATTCCAGATCACCTTTGTACTTTACAAAGTCCGCCAAGGTTTTAATACTTACAATCGTATGTGATTCTCATGTCTAGAGAACCCGAAAATCTGTCTTCTGCCTGTTTTTCACCAACTAGGTGCAAACAGCACATCACAATTCATGTTCTCTCAACCAGATAAAGATGGGAAACATGTAGAATGCCAATACAAGCAATCAACCGATCAATTTACATGCGAGGGAATAATTTTCCAGCACAAACACTCGCAACATTGAATCTTCTCAAATTTCCACATAAAAATAGGAAAATACTCTCTATACACGCTATTAGAAGGCTATCCAACGCATACTGAATATTAGGTCGTTATTCAGCCACCTAGAGGGCGATAGGTCAGCTGCACTTTTGTAACCCACCTGACCAGTTCGGGAGGCTCAGCAACGGCTTGTACTTTACGCCGGAAATGTCCACTCGTTCTGGTCACCAGCTATCTCCGCGTCCCACCCGCACGCCAGGCACAATCATTCTAGGAAACCAGCTACATAATTATCAGTGTAATTATAATTATATGTTACGATCGTAGAACCAATCTGGAGACACTGATAGTGAACGAAGTATCAGTCCTGACGACTGTGGCTCTGAAAATATCAGTATCTATACCATTCTTATGACTGGACATAATTTTCCCTGTACAATCTTTCACCACCTCACTGCTATCGATGCGTTGAAATCCCAATTTTCCAAGTCAAATCTATACCTCCCTTACTACCGGATATAGTCATTTTCTTTGCACCTGTCGGAACACTGACCGCTGTAACATTACACTCTAACACATACACATTTCCGATTATCGTTTACATGTGTATAGCATCCGAAAAAACTATAATATGTCCACACTCACACCGGCTAGGAGTCTCCATTCTCCTGAGTTCTAGGAGATTATTTGACATTTAAGTCTCCAGCCATGGATCCGAGAATAGACCGCAGGTATTTTCAGTCAGCGCTTCCGGATCGTGCTGCAACCCTCCAAGTCTGTCTCAAAAAAACGTTGTAAAGCACAGGCGTCCCGCATTATGTGACAAGCAACAGCGCTCCCGCGGACGAAAGGGTTGGAAAGACATCACCGATATGGGTTGATGCACTGTAATAAACTCGCAGCCGATGGTGCAACAAAGAACATGTGAGGATCTGCCTAGGGGAGCCGACGAGAGGACATTCTGTGTATCCATTTTGTTACAGTCGCATTGCCCGCCCTGTTTGTACACTATAGCAAATACAGCTGAATCCTTGCATTGCTGTATTGTGCAGCTGTTTACAAAATTAACGTATCATCCGTTTACGGTCGGGAATACTCCGCAATGCGTTGAAATCACTAATACCCACGTCAAATTTATCCTCCCTTATAACTAGACATATGTAAATTTTTTTACATGAATAGTAGTCTGATCGCTTCCCACAAACGTTTGGTGATATGTTGGAAGATGAGCCACAGTAACTTTGCGTTCAAGCAGCATAACGTTTTTGACTACCATTTATAGGTCTATAGCGTCCGAAAAAATTATGGTTTGTCCACATTCGCACTAGCTGGGTGTCGTTTCGCGCTGCCCAGCAATAAAGCGCTCCCCGCCACCCCTCCCGCCACTCCAACGTTATCACATATTTGTCGAGGAATAAAGGATGTAATTACAATTAAAACAACACTCGCGTCTTTTTAATTTTCTCGATTTCGCCACTTCCACGAAACCCTTTGGTATTTTTCAAACTTGTAAATCCAGCCAATACAGTGGCGTCTTATATATTCTGACGACCAAGTTGCAGTTTGCGTTGTGCATGTGAGCCTTACACCATGTTTAAACGGGTGATTATCGTAGACCTAACACCCAGATCATACAAATTTCATGACTAAGACACGATTGCGAGTGCAGTATGCTAGAGTGGGTCCATTCGGGGTTAATTTTCAACGGCCAGGAAAACGGGTAGAGAAACGTTTGCATGCCATAATGTTATTGCAAAACGGTTTTTTATCGAGACTAAGCACATTTTAAGTTCCTATTGCTAAGCACCATACCTGTTTAACACTTTGCAGGAGGAACACCCCGAGACGGATCTGATGCATCTGGGAAAAATGAGTTTGTTTCGAAAGAAAAAGAACCTGTTACAGCGTTATACAAACATTTTGTTTCCTACGTGTGCCAGAGTAGGCAACGGCCTTGCAGCAGTGGATACACCGGTTTCCGTGAGATCACCGAAGTTAAGGGCTGCTGGGTGTGGCCGACGCTACGGTGGGTGACCATCCCGCCGCCATGCGCTGTTGCCATTTTTTGGGGTGCACTCAACCTCGTGGTGCCAATTGAGGAGCTACTCGACCGAATAGTAGCGGTTTCGGTCAAGAATACCATCATAACGACCGGGAGTGCTGACCACACGCCCCTCCTATCCGCATCCTCCTCCTCTGAACATGACACGGCGGTCGGATGATCCCGGTAGGCCACTCGTGGCCTGAAGACGGAGTGCTTAAGTGTGCGAGAATACGATAGATAACGTCAATCAATATTGAAATTCCATGAAGCATACTGGACGTACAGAGAGTTCCGGAGCCGAGCTATATTTTTTGTGACCTTCTAGCAGCCAGATCCCCCCGCAGCCTTGGTCCCCCTTTGTTCACAGCGGCGTCCTTTGCCAACTCAAGTGGCTATTTCTTGTTCGTGCGTTCGTAAACCAACCTGCCCAAACCTGTTGAAGAAGGTATCCCCGAATACTGCACTCCTGTTGGTTAAGTGTTCCAGAATACTGTGTTTCTTTGGCTGAAGGTGAATCAGTGATGGTATATAAACCCTAATCCCTCCCTACTCCCAGTCTCATTCTGCATCCATCCGCCGCCGTTGTGTGAGGTCCGATTGTGTTGTTCTCGCTCGTGTGCCTTAATCGTTAGTTTGGTTCGTCCGTGAACAACTTGAAGCTTTCATCGCCATCATGCAGCAACAGTGCCAGTGGCGGCAGGAAACGGCAAGAGCAGTAGTAGCAAATCGTCGTAAGTATACAGGGTAACTCTAATTAAAGTTAAACTTTCAAAACGCTGCAGAAATAACACCACTGGTCAGACTGACGTCAAATTGCAACGGAATGTTATCGAGGAAGGGGGAAAAACGTATGGCAGAAGATAAAAAATAGTTGAAAATTGATTAATAGATGGTGCTGTATGTGTCAGAATACGTAAATGTAAACACCTGTCACGCGCACGACCCATTGAAGCTGGTATAAATACGCCGGGTACACGGCTTTTCCCCCTATCGCGTCTGCGACGTTCGCCATGACTGTCTCAACCAGGATCGCGCTCTGCTTGTAAAGCTGTACTACAAGAATCATGACTGCGCACACATCGCTCTGAAGAAGTTCCGGACACAGAAGGATTTGAAAAAAAAGGCGTTGGTCCTATGACGGCCGTGGGTCTGGAGAGAAGTATTCGGAAATTCGAAAAGATGGGTTCCTTTGGTGTGCAACCTGGTAGAGCGAGGACACGAATTGATTCCACGTCAGTGGAAGCAGTGGCCATAGAAATGCACGAGGACATGGGTGGTGCTGTGCAAACGTGTAGTGCATCGAGAATTCCCTGAACATTGGACCCCGTGAGCACAGTGCGTAAAATCCCACGAAACATCCTTTTTTGCTGTCCATTTAGAATTATCCATCTGCACGAGTTGCTTCCTGTTGACCTGCCAGTAAGAGAGACCTTTACTTAAGAATTTCTTGCTCGCATGGAAGTTTAGAATGATTGGCCGTCGAAGATTTTGTGGACAGACGAAGCCCACTTCCATCTGACAGAATATGTCAATACACAGAATTGTCGAATATGGGCAAAGGAAAATCCACACGGAAATCAACTAATTCCACTTTATCCTGAAAAGGTCACTTGGGGTGCGGGTGTAAAGCATCATTTATCATAGGGCCATATTTTTTTCGAAGAGACAAGTGTTTCCGTTCCTGTTACCTGTACCGTCACTGATAAGCGCTATGAGTGTCTTTTGCGCAACCACGTCATTCCAGCTCTCCAGCAGCGTGGATGTGATCATTTTTATGTAAGATAATGCACCTCCGCACATTTCAAATCCAGTTAAGCACCTACTGAAGCGCTATTTCGGAAATGCTAGAATTATGAGCTGCAATTTCCCTACAGGCTGCCCGTCCCGATCACCTGATCTTAATCCGTGTGACTTATGGCTGTGTGGCTATCTGAAAGATGTTGTGTTCAGTGTTCCGACTGCAAACTCAGCTGCATTGAAGGCACGCATTGCGCAACACATTGTGAACGTGACCCCAGAAAAACTTCGATCAGTTGTGGGACATGCTGTTTCTCGATTTCAACTTGTTGCAGAAAACGGTGGACAGCATACTGAACAGGTTTTGCGCCAGTCACATGGAAATTAATAATCCGATTTGGTTCTGATTGATGCTTTTTATCCGGTTTTTGGCCTCAGGACAATTACAAACTGATTTTTTCCATCCGATGTGATGCGACATTGCCGTGGCGGATGGGCTTACGTAACTAACAGTATCACACCTGTACACCCATGCACACTGAGCAGTACAGTTTGTTTAACGTCAAACGTACCCCTTAGGCATTGTTGTATGATTCATTTGTCATTTGTAGTTGACCACTATTAAAATAATGATGCTTACAGCGCCATCTAATGCTACATTTTGTAACTATTTATTTTTCTTCTGCCTTACGTTTTCCCACTTCTCCAATAATATTCCGTTGCAATTTGACGTCATTCTGACCAGTGGTGTTATTTCTACAGCGGTTTGAAAGCTTAACTTTAATTATAATCACCCTGTACGTAAAGGACGTGCATGACACAAATGACAGTTTTGAACCTGTAGATGAAGTTTAATATGGAAGATAACAAAATGCAGAATGACAATTATTGAACTTCATTCGAGGGTTGGATTCCCTCACTTCCTCATCGAGGACTCGCACTGCCTGGGCTACTCTCAGGGTGTATCTTCGACGTGGAAGAGCCCCAGCCGTGTCTGTCGTGTTGTTGCCCGTCTGCACGCCGTCACTGCTGCCCGCCGCCGCCGCCGCCGCCGCCGCCGCCGTCTGGTCGCCGTCGCACAGTGCTTGCCGCCGCCACCGCCGCCGCCCGGTGCTTGCCGCCGCCGCCGCCTGGTCGCCGTCTCTTGGTGCTCGCCGCTTCTTCTGCCGCCGTCTCTCGGTGCTCGCCGCTTCTGCCGCCGCCGCTGCCGCCGTCTCTCGGTGTTCGCTGCTGCCTGCAATCATGGACGCCCCAACTACCACCATCATCTACATCTCCGCCTCACCTGCCCCCACTGTAACGTCATGGAGTGCTTCCTCTGGGATTAACCCGTCTCATCCACCTCCCCTACTCACAGACTCCTCCCCATCTATCTCCTCTCCATCACTGTCCCCACCTGTACGTCACTCCTGCTCCTACCCCTGCTCCTGCACCTGCTGCTTCTCCTGCTCCTGCCTCTGCCCCTGCTCCCACCCCCTCTCCCGCTCCTGTCGCCCGCCGAGACGACTTTCCCCCTCTCCCCCCTGCAACTACCGCTGCTTCCCCTGCCCGAGTCACCGCCCGACGCGCCACAGTCGCCGCCACAGAGCGCCCTACCCTCTCATCCGGTGCTACTGCCTCACAGGAGGGCCCTGCCTCCCACCACCTCCCCATCCACCCAGTCCCTCATCCCTCCTCCCAGGCAACACCCGCCAAAAAATCTTCCATACGGCCCAGTGGCGACCTCTCCTCTACTCCCTCATCCAAAAAGCCACTGCCCACCCCACCTCCCACTGACCCCGCTATGGATACCACCCCACCTCCCTCCTCTCCAGCCCCCTCCCTGTATACCTTTGTCCTAGCCAACCCTGATCCGAAATTCCTGGATGCCCGCACCCTCACCCTTGAAAACCGGAAGTACATCCCCAGTGCACCCATCACCCAACTTATCCCTCGCAGAGACTCTGTTCTCATCAAGTCTCCCTATCCATCCTTCCATACTGATCTCCTCCGGCACCTTCCCCGCGTCACCTTTGGGCCCCGTGCATCCCTCACCCCATTCCTTACATCCTCCTCTCCTCGTCAGCCCCGACTGCCTCATCATCCGCCGACCCTCACCGCCGTCAACACAAAACTCAGTCCTGTGGTCACGGAGGATGTGGTGTTGGCGGAACTGAGTGCCCACCCCGCCCTGGAAGTCCGTTCCGCCCACTGTATTTACAACTCCTCTGGCACTACTTTCCTCGTATGTATATTTACAGAGTCCGCCTCCTCCATCGACCACCTCCTCACACAGGGAGCTCTGATTTTCAACCGGCGCCACCCTGTTGACCCGTCCCGTTCCCCTCCTCAATCCTACCGCTGCCAGTGCTGTCTTCTGTACAACGACCACCTCACCCAAAACTGCAAAAACCCGCCCACCTGCCCCCATTGTAAAGCCTCCCACTTCCTTAAACAGTGTCCCAACCTCGCCTCCCCCCCATCCTGCAATACCTACAATGAACCTCACCCCACCTATTCCTCCAAATGCAAAGTCAAGCCCCCTCCCACCGACCCTGAACTCACTGTCCCCGTTCGCCCCATTGACCCACCCATCCACCCTAACAATTCCCTCCGCCCTCCTCCTACATCAGAAGACATCATCCGGTTCCTCACCATTGTCCTGCAGAACATCCACCCCTTCCAGCGCCCCCACACACCCAAGCAGATTCCCCTTGCCGCCTGCTCTGTTTTCCACTATGCCACATATTCCCACAACCAGGCCCACTTTACCTTCACCCGCCTAGACACCCTAGTTTAAGCTCTTCTCTCCCCTTCCCGTACCCTTCCCACCTCCAACCTTCTGGCGCGTCAACAGTATCGTCTCCTCTACCTCAACATTCGCTCCCTCCCTGCAAACAAATACCTCTTCATGCATACCCTCTCCCAGCACCAGGTTGACTCCTTCATCCTTAATGAAACCTTCCTCCAACCCCACCATGTTGTCCGCACCTCCCCTTATCTCCTTCACTGCACTGACAATCCCCTTCCCCTAGCCCGAGGCGGGGTCGCTATAGGCCACCTCAGGCATCTCCCTGTCCGGCCACAACCCCTTCTCAATGACCCGACCAAAACCTTCTCCTCAGCCTATTTTTTCCCTCCCTCACTGTCACCTGTGCCACTATCTATATCCACCCCGCGGCTCCTCTCCCCTTTGACTTCATTTCCCATGTTGACCGTACCTTCTCCACCTATGTGATCGCCACTGACCTGAACATCCACAGCCGTGACCCTGCCACCCTTCGGTGGTGGCATAAGTTCCTTGCCACCCTCCATGGTGACCTTGTTCCTCTCCCACAGCACACCCGTCCTGAAAGTAACTCCACCCCTGATGTTGTCATCGCTTCCCCCAACCTCCTTGGTCGCATCGCCATTGATGTCCTCGATCCCGTCGGTAGTGACCATCTCCCTGTCCTTCTCACCATCTCCTCTACCCGTCCCGCCACTGCTGCCACCCGCCCAGCTGCCCCTCCAAGGTCTGTCCATGACTACCACCGTGCCAGTCGGGATGCCTACCGGGAATCCATTGCCTTACAGGTCGAAAGCCACCCCCTCAACTTTCACCACCTTGATGACTTCACCCATGCCTCTTCCTTCCTTCAGAAGACCATCACTGACGCTGTGGAGGCCCATGTCCCTACCAAACTCATCCACCCTCACCGCCCTACGCTTCCTCCACAGGCCGTCCTTCTTCTGTGTGAATCCCGCAGGCTCTACCGCTCCTTCCTGCACACTCGTGACCCGGATACTCTCACCCGCCACCGGCAATTACAACGACATATCCGGAACCTCCTTACAGCAAAGAAACGCTGGGACTGGCGCCAGACATGCACACGCCTCAACTCCACCCTCCCTGTCAACTCCACCAAGTACTGGTCAGCCTTCCATCGCCTTACTGGTAGTCATCCCACCCTGCATTACCCCATCCTCCATGACGATCGTCCCTTTCCTGACAACCTCAGTAAGGCTAACCATTTTGCTTCCCACCTATCCGAGGTCTTCTCCATTCCTGACAATCCCCATTTTGATTACTCCCTCTTCCCCACCATCCTTGACCGCACTGACACCTCTGTCTCCCCACTCGCCCTTAGCTTCCAGTACTTGGATCGGTTACCCCCCTCAGACATCAACACTCCCATCACCACACAAGACATCACACACATCCTCCACTCCAAACACAACACCGCCCCTGGTCACGATGGCGTCACCTACCGTCACCTCAAGGAATCCCCTCCATCCTTCCTGTCTGTCCTTGCTACCCTGTACAATGTCCTCCTCTCCACTGGATTTTACCCCGACCTGTGAAAGACTTCCCGTGTCCTGCTGTTCCCTAAACCTAACAAACCCCCCTCTGATACCTCTTCCTATCGTCCAATCTGCCTCACCTCTGTGTTCAGTAAGGTCTTCGAGGCCATCCTCTCTCGCCATATTCACCGCCACCTTAACCAGCACCGCCTCCTTCCTCTTACCCAATGTGGCTTCTGGCCTTCCTTCTCCGCTGACGACCAGCTCCTTAACCTTACCAATCTTCTTTCCCTCCAACTTAACTCCCGTCGCTCCACTATCTTTGTTGCCCTTGATCTCCAGAACGCCTATGATCGTGTCTGGCATCCCGGGCTCCTCTTCTAACTCCAGACCTATGCTCTCCCCATCAATTTCGTCCGTCTCGTTGCTTCCTTCCTCTCCCATCGTCCCTCCTATGTGACTGTCCACAATTCCATCTCCCGTACTTTCTACCCCTCTGCCGGCGTGCCCCAAGGTTCTGTCCTTTCCCCTCTCCTCTATCACCTGTACACTGCTGATATGCCCAAACCTCCCCCTCCTGTTCATCTTCTCCAGTTCGCTGATGACACTGCCTTCCTAGCCCTTTATCCTACCCTTCAACGGTTGCAACGTACCCTCCAAACCCACCTTGACCAATTCACCACTTGGTGCAACCAGTGGTTCCTCCATGTTAATCCTCCAAGACTCAGGCGATCATCATAGGCCGCACCACCCGCTCGTTCCGCCTCCATGATTTCTACCTCACCATTAATGGCCGTCCTATCCACCTCACTCCTACCCTCAAATACCTTGGCCTCACACTCGACCGCCACCTCACCTGGACTCCCCATCTCCTTACCATCCAAAACAAAGCTCACAACCGCCTCTGCCTCCTGAAACTCCTGTCCGGCCGGACGTGGGGTCTGCATCCTTCCACCGTCCTTCACACCTAAAAATCCTTGATCCGCCCCATCCTTTGTTATGCCAGCGTCGCTTGGATTTCCGCCCCTCCCCGGTTCTATAAAGCCCTCCAAATCCTCGAACGCTATGCGCTCCGCCTTGCCTTCCGCATCCGCCTTCCGTCCCCCACGCGCATCCTCTACGACCTCATCCCCTTCCCCCACCTTCTCCTTTTCCTTGACCACATCTGCACACTATATATTGCCCGCCACCTTGATCCCTCTCACCCCCTGGTGTCTCCCTTCCTCTCCACCCCCAACCAGTTGCCGTGCCTTTACCATTGTGTCCCACCCTCTCTCCATCTCCACACCCTCCATCTCCTTTCCCAACACAACCTCCACCGTCTACCCCTCCCGGATGATGAGCTTTGCCCTGACATCTACCCTTCCTACCAACTCTAACCCCATCTTCCTGCCTCCTCCTCAGGGCTCCCTCTCCTCCCCCTCCCTCCTCCTGAGCGGCTTCCCCCTCCTACTCCCCCTCCATCTATTGTGCCTCCTTACAGTGTCTCTGCGCTCCCTCCTGCCCTGTCTTCCCTCTTCCTCTCCCGCCCAACGTGTCTCCTGCCTCTTCGTGAACCCACTGATGCCCCTCCTCTCTTCATCCCGCCGCTTCCTCAGCTGCCCCAAGCTCTCCCCTCCTTTTCCATCCTCTCTGACCTTTCCCTCGGCAGGTCCCAACTGGCAGCTATATTCTTCGTCGTGTGTGCTCCAAGTGGGCTTTAAGTGTGTTGTTCCGAAGTGTTTTTAATACTGTGGCCGACCTTTAACCTGTGCGTGCACATTCAGTGTCTTCTCTGTGTTTTAAGACTCGCCAACTATTTTTTTTAACTTTCTGGTGACCTTTTTTTAACTGTCCCCCATGAACGTCTCCATGTACGTGTATTTTTACCTCCATTTTCTCTCCTTACTCTGTTTTATGTTCCCCTTTTTTATCTCCTTATGTATGTATCATTTTATTCTTGTTTTAGTTGTCGTGTCACTCGGCTGAAGAGTGGCGGATTGTGCAGCTGACAGCCCTCCCCTGCCCATATGGGGCAGGGAAATGAAATCACAATAAAGGGGAAAAAATATTGAATACATGAAAAGAACGTAAATTAGCTACAAAACTACGGTGTGCACACACCTTATTCAACATGTAAACTACATGTCACTACAGAGATTCGGATTTAGGGTATGAAATGTTCGATGTGCCTGCCATCATTGGCGACGATGTGGCGCAGATGGATAGCGAAATTCTGCATGACCTGGTGAAGTGTCCAAACATCGATGCTGTCGATGACCTACTGAATGGCTGTTTTCATCCCATCAGTGGTTTTGGGGGTTATTGCTGTACATCTTGTCTTTAATATAGTCCCACAAAAAGGAGTTGCATGTGTCCAGATCCAGAGGATATGGCGGCCAATCGAGGCCCATGCCAGTGGCCTCTGGGTACCCCAGAGACAGAATGTGGTCCCTAGAGTGCTCCTACAGAACATCAAACACACTCCTGCTCCGATGAAGTCGACTCCACCTTGCACGAAACACATCTTGTCGAAACCAGGGTCACTTTGAATTATGTGGATGAAATCATTTTTCCAAAACCTTCACATACTGTTCGGTAATCACCATGCCATCAAGGAATATCACACCAATTATTGCGTGTCTGGACATTGCACACCACACAGTCACCCACTGAGAATGAAGAGACTTCTCGATCGCGAAATGTGGATTCTCAGTCCCCCAGATGCACCAGATTTGCTTATTAATGATTCCATCCAAATGGAAATGGGCTTTATCGCTAAACCAAAACATACTGTGCAAACTAATTCCTATCATGCTCTGCAGCCAATCGTGCATTTTGAAAGTCCTAATGCAGACCATTCAGAAGTTATGACGATTTTATTTCATACAGTTCAACTATTGTCACCCTGTATATAGAATGGTTGCATGGGATTACGACCGTTGTGCAGCAAAAAATTAGCTTAAGGGAGCAGTAACCACTTCCAAAGACATACGAGGGCAGTTCAATAAGTAATGCAACACATTTTTTTTCTCGGCCAATTTTGGTTGAAAAAACCGGAAATTTCTTGTGGAATATTTTCAAACATTCCCGCTTCGTCTCGTATAGTTTCATTGACTTCCGACAGGTGGCAGCGCTGTACGGAGCTGTTAAAATGGCGTCTGTAACGGATGTGCGTTGCAAACAACGGGCAGTGATCGAGTTTCTTTTGGCGGAAAACCAGGGCATCTCAGATATTCATAGGCGCTTGCAGAATGTCTACGGTGATCTGGCAGTGGACAAAAGCACGGTGAGTCGTTGGGCAAAGCGTGTGTCATCATCGCCGCAAGGTCAAGCAAGACTGTCTGATCTCCCGCGTGCGGGCCGGCCGTGCACAGCTGTGACTCCTGCAACGGCGGAGCGTGCGAACACACTCGTTCGAGATGATCGACGGATCACCATCAAACAACTCAGTGCTCAACTTGACATCTCTGTTGGTAGTGCTGTCACAATTGTTCACCAGTTGGGATATTCAAAGGTTTGTTCCCGCTGGGTCCCTCGTTGTCTAACCGAACACCATAAAGAGCAAAGGAGAACCATCTGTGCGGAATTGCTTGCTCGTCATGTGGCTGAGGGTGACAATTTCTTGTCAAAGATTGTTACAGGCGATGAAACATGGGTTCATCACTTCGAACCTGAAACAAAACGGCAATCAATGGAATGGCGCCACACCCACTCCCCTACCAAGAAAAAGTTTAAAGCCATACCCTCATCCGGTAAAGTCATGGTTACAGTCTTCTGGGACGCTGAAGGGGTTATTCTGTTCGATGTCCTTCCCCATGGTCAAACGATCAACTCTGAAGTGTATTGTGCTACTCTTCAGAAATTGAAGAAACGACTTCAGCGTGTTCGTAGGCACAAAAATCAGAACGAACTTCTCATTCTTCATGACAACGCAAGACCTCACACAAGTCTTCGCACCCGAGAGGAGCTCACAAAACTTCAGTGGACTGTTCTTCCTCATGCACCCTACAGTCCCGATCTCGCACCGTCGGATTTCCATATGTTTGGCCCAATGAAGGACGCAATCCGTGGGACGCACTATGCGGATGATGAAGAAGTTATTGATGCAGTACGACGTTGGCTCCGACATCGACCAGTGGAATGGTACCGTGCAGGCATACAGGCCCCCATTTCAAGGTGGCATAAGGCCGTAGCATTGAATGGAGATTACGTTGAAAAATAGTGTTGTGTAGCTAAAAGATTGGGGAATAACCTGGTGTATTTCAATGCTGAATAAAACAATCCCTGTTTCAGAAAAAAAAATGTGTTGCATTACTTATTGAACTGCCCTCGTACAACAAACATGTCTAAAATTATATCTCATGTGCTTGATGAAAACCACAGACTTGGTATCTGGGCTAAGTTACATACTACCAAAGTGGGAACTAGGTGAAGAGAAATCATACACAGACTGTGAGGTAAAAAAAAAAATCATTTATTTCTCATCCAACTTAATAGCAATTTTACATTTTCATAAGAATGTACAACAACATTATTTTCACACGTCTTCTTCTTGAGTCGATGGAGAACAGGGCACCCATAAAATTTCAGGTGTTGAATTGCAGCATACTTCAAGATTTGACGCATGCATGCGATCTTCTCCTTCCCCTTTATGTAGTTAATGGTCAAATAATCAAAGTGATGTCACCATATCTTTATAGCGGATACCAGAGAATTCTATAGTAACCACTTTGCACTCCACCATATTAAGCCCACTTCACATCCTTGAAAGAACTTGGCGATGCAATGCTCGCTGAGAACGTCTCTATTATGTCAGTACCTTCTGTGTATGCAATATCTTTAAATACGAACTGTCTATACTCATTATCATAGAAATCATGAAGTAAAGCAATAGGTTATTAAAAAAAAGTTGTAGCATCTTACTTGCCTGATGTGACTATGGAACAGGCATTATGATTTATTATTGATCATTTCAGCTACACACCCAACACAATACATCTTAACTGATGGTGGTCCATGAATCTCGCACCACATATTTGAGTCATAGTGCATAAAGCAGTTCTGGCCGAGCGGTTCTAAGCGCTTCAGTCCAAAACCGCGCTGCTGCTACGGTCGCAGGTTCGAATCCTACCTCGGACATGGATGTGTGTGACATCCTTAGGTTAGTTAGGTTTAAGTAGTTCTAAGTCTAGGGGCTGATAACCTCAGATGTTAAGTCCCATAGTGCTCAGAGCCATTTGAACCATTTTTTTTTTTTTTTGCATAAAGCAGGGCTCATACTTTGAAATGAGTGCATCCCTTTTAAACACAACAGGTAGCAAATAGAATCTGTGCGATATATTGCATAATAATGGTGCAGGTTGTGTGGGGAACATGTAGTAATCAAGAATGTTCACATGGCGACGACTCTTAATCAGTTTCGTATAAATATCCGAGACCACATTACGCACATTTCTTTATTTCACCCACTTAAACATGTTGTAAGCAGTAACATTCTCTTTCCCAGCAAATTCGTAATCCTCATGGCCAATTGTCATAACACATATGTTCTTGAATAAAGCAGAGTCATGCAGTCACTATTCCCCTTTAATAGCATTGAAATAGCGATAACTGTCCGCCCCTGGTAGCTGAATGGTCAGTGCGACAGAATGTCATACCTAACGGCCCGGGTTCGATTCCCGGCTTGGTCGGAGATTTTCTCCGCTCAGGGACTTGGTGTTGTGTTGTCCTTATCATCATCATCTCATCCCCATCGACACGCAACTCGCCGAAGTGGTGTCAATTCGAAAGACTTGTACCAGGCCAACGGTGTACCCGACGGGAAGCACTAGCCGCGCGGCATTTGCATTTAGCGATAACTAAAGCATGAACATCAGCATCCACGACCATACTTTGCACAATACACTCACTACCATTGCTCAGATTCACTATTAGAATTGCGGAGTTACTACTGTTCCTCCGGGCCCACAACAGCAATACCTTATTCACAGACATCCTACATGTGTTTGAAGTGGAATAATTGAATGGCAATAGATTCATAGTGGTCATTGAGCTGGTGCACTGAAGTGACAAACTGGACACTTGAAATAAAGCATGTTTTGCATTCAGGCTTATAGGAGGTTTCTGCATGACACGGTATTTCTTTTGAAAATTCAGCTTCGACACACATGGTATAGCATTTAAACAGATACACGTATAATATGGAGCATTAAGTCAGCGTTTCTCATACGTGTAACAAACAAAACCTTTGTACGACGCTCTAACAGGCTCTTTTTTTCGTAACATACTCAATTTTGCCAGCTGCATCAGATCCAGCTTAGGGTGTTCTTCCTCCAAAGTGTTTAATCGTAATATTTAATTATAATTACACTGATAAATATCTGGCAGGTTTCCTAGGACGACTGTGCCTGGCATGAGGGCGTGGGCAGAAGTAACCGGTGACCAGAATGTATGGATATTTCGGGCTTAAGGTGCGAGCCGTTGCTGAGCCGCCTGAACTGGATAGGTGGGGTACAAGCGCGCAGCTCTCTAGGTGGGTTAACAGCGAACTAATAATCAGTTTGTGTTGAGCAGCCTTCGTGAACGCATGTGTTGTATTCTCTGATTTTTATGTGGAAATATGAGAAGGTTCAATATGGCGAGTGTTTGTGCTGGAAAATTACTCCGTCCCACATAAATTGACCGGTAGACTACTTGTATGGACTTTCGACATATTTCCCGTCTTTATTTGGTTGAGAGAACATCGACTGTGACGTGGTGTTTGCTTCTAGATGGTGAAAAAGAGGTGGAAGAGACATTTGTTGATTCTCTAGACATGAAAATACATACGATTATAGGTACTAAAACGTTAGCTGATTCCGTAAGGCACAAGGCTGAGCTGTAATCGGTTATATCATTGGCATTGGTGTTCGTTAAAAGATACGAGTGGAACCATCAGAGTCCTCTATTTTCGAGTTTTCCCTTAAAGATCTTCACAGACGAGATAAGTTTGTAGTTACTCAATGGTTTGCTGCACGTCCCACATAATGACCTCGCCAAAGTTTTGGGTTCCTAGACATATAATTTACACTCTGTATCTTCAGAATCATACTGTGCAAGCGATCGGCAGCATACTACTATGTGGTTGATATCGAGAACAATCAAGTAAAAGGTATGATATTCTGGCAAAATACGTGAAAATACATGAAATTCCGGAAATTTTCATACGCTACTCAATGATTTCAGCATAAAAGTGTCATAAATACGTTTTTTTCGCGGATATTGCAACTGATATCGGTTTACAGATCGGTAAATTAATTCTCGATCGACAGTTCTCAGAAAGTACATGTTCTTGTAACCCAAGTGTTTGGAGATGATCACAGCTCTTTACAGAAACCACGGCAGTAAGCAGGCCATACTAGAAACAGAACCGATAGCGAACGCCTTTGTACACCAGTTCTGAGAGTGGCTGTTGTCTGCGGAGGGTGTTCAGAACGTGCATCAGGCAGTTACCTTGTGAAAGATCTCCACGGTGGATCGACAACCGACCTCGCGGGGAATATCTAGTGCTGTTACTACATACGGTACATGTGCTTATGTTTTATGGATTCTGCCTGCCTTCGAGATGTAAGTGTCTGGTGGTTAATATCTATATGCAAGATGCAGAAGTGACGATTTTGTATAATCCAGGATACGGATTGTGTTTACTACAACTATATGGTATGATCGTACCATCATCTGTGGAGATATAGCCTGGTTGCAGATCGTTTTCACGCCGAAAAATTCAAGCTTTCCTCGAAAGAAGCATACCAGTGTAGCTGAAGAAGTGTCTTTGATCATAGTTTCCATATTTCATGATCTCTTGACCATTTTTGCAGGGTTTAACTGTCAGTGCAATATGACTGCTGTATGTTTGTCGATCTGTACAAAACAGTTTGCCGCTGAAATTCTATCAATTTGTCCATCTGCAGAAAGTGTTGGACAGTGCTCCCACTCCAGCAGCAGCAATTTGGCGGCTAAATTCAGTAAGAATGACTCAGAGCACTCCATTCACAAGAAGTTCCATGGCGCCATAGAGTCACAAGACATCCTTTCTAGGGGGGGGGGGGGGGGGAGATAGGAGTCTTTAAACTTTAAAGACTGATTCGAACAAGACAGGGCCAGAGCAAGGTATCTACGGAAAGTTCCGTGGTGTCAGAGAGTCTCGTGATATCTTCTTTGTTCGAGAGTTCATAGACAAGTCCAGGCAGACTAGCCTCCTCTGGTTCAGAGATTTGGGATGCTGTCCCCTGCCCTCCCATTGCGCTTTTAGAACATATTCATACCAGCAGTTGTAGGATATCGAAAATTCAACGAAATTCCCAGCCCTTTTTCTCGTCTGTAGGACAGTGCTTCGAATTCTAGGAGAATCTTTTAGACATGTCTATGTTTTTTCCACGATCTGTTGTGGGTTTAGAAATATGCCATGAGCTTTCAGACATGTAATTGTTCTCCTTCCGTTCTAGCACAGATTGAGTCATTGTCCCACCATTTTTTTCTGGGGGTGGGACAGGGGTGATGAGGTGGGGTTGTAAGGGGTGGGGGGTGAAGCGTCCTCTGGTAGTAGCATTGTGCTCTAGCTCAGTCGATCCCTCCATCTCAAGGTGAGCACACACACGCAAATATTCCAGTAAGACAATATCTCCAATCTGCAGCAGTGTAATAACGTAATTAGGACATGTAGTTGCGGGACATGAGCTTTTCAGCCAAAATAAAGGGGTCCAGCCCCTGAAAATTGAATTTTATAAATAAACAGTATATACTTCATTATGTAATTGACACTGATATCAATTACATATCGTGAGATTATTCCACACCAGCACGAGTGAGTCCTTTTCCCACAAATTTACAGATGGTGGAGGAGAGTGGGAGGGTGAATCGGAGGGGAAGGCTGGAGGGTTTCACAGAGAGGGAGGGGTTAGTTAATTGTTCGATTTGATTAATTAGTCAATAAATTTTATATCACAAGCGTGATTTTATGGGCTAGGGGGAGGTGGGAGGGATTTGGGATATTCCAGAAAGATGGGGGAAGCAAGGGGAGGGGTGGGGGTTTCTGAGAAGGACAGATTATTCACAGGGGTTTATAAGTCAACACTCAGGGAGCTATAAACCACTTAGCAGAACAATAGGTTAAGGGGAGGGGGTCATAAGTAATCAAGCTTAATTAAAGAATGTGATTTTGAGCTAAGTAACATATTAAGCTATCTGTGTAACCAGTCGTTTATCAGTGGAATATTTTCTGAATGGCTGAAATATGCTGAAGTTAAGCCACTGTTTAAGAAGGGAGATAAAGAAATAGCATCAAATTTCCGTCCAATTTCACTGTTGCCAGCATTCTCAAAAATTTTCGAAAAAGTAATGTACAGTCGTCTTTATAACCATCTTATCTCAAATAACATACTGTCAAAGTCACAGTTTGGATTTCTAAAAGGTTCTGATATTGAGAAGGCTATCTACACTTACAGTGAAAATGTGCTTAATTCATTAAACAAAAAATTGCAGGCAACTGGTATATTTTGTGATCTGTCAAAGGCATTTGACTGTGTAAATCACAATATCCTTTTAAGTAAACTAGAATATTATAGTGTAACAGGAAACGCTGCAAAATGGTTCAAATCTTATATCTCTGGCAGGAAACAAAGGGTGTTATTGGGAAAGAGACATGTATCAAGCTATCAGGCATCATCCAACTGGGAACTAATTACATGTGGGGTCCCACAAGGTTCCATTTTGGGGCCCTTACTTTTTCTTGTGTATATCAATGACCTTTCATCGGTAACATTACCAGATGCCAAGTTTGTTTTGTTTGCCGATGATGCAAACATTGCAATAAATAGCAAATCAAGTATAGTCTTAGAAAGATCAGCCAATAAAATATTTGTGGACATTAATCACTGGTTCCTAGCCAATTCTTTGTCGCTAAACTTTGAAAAAACACACTACATGCAGTTCAGAACTTGTAAGGGGTGTCCCAAGAGTATATGTCTAACATACGATGACAAGAAGATAGAAGAAGTGGACAGTGTTAAATTCTTGGGATTACAGCTTGATAATAAATTCAACTGGGAGGAGCACACCACAGAACTGCTGAAGCGTCTTAACAAATCTTTGTTTGCAATGCGAATTTTGTCAGACATAGGGGATATAAAAATGAAAAAGCTGGCATACTATGCTTACTTTCATTCCATAATGTCATATGGGATTATTTTTTGGGGTAATTCATCAAGCGAAGCTAAAGTTTTCCGGGCACAAAAACGTGCAGTAAGAATTATATGTGGTGTGAACTCAAGAACATCCTGCAGAAGCCTGTTTAGGGAACTAGGGATACTAACTACTGCTTCCCAATATATTTATTCCTTAATGAAATTTGTCATTAAAAATATATCACTTTTTCAAACCAACAGCTCAATTCATGGAATCAATACTAGGAATAGGAATAATCTTCACAAGGATTTAAAGTCAGATTTAAAGTCACTTAGTCTAGTACAAAAAGGTGTGCATTATTCAGGAACACACATTTTCAATAACTTGCCAGCAGCCATAAAAAGCTTAACAACCAATGAAATTCAGTTTAAGAGAAGCCTAAAGGATTTATTGGTGACCAACTCCTTCTACTCCATTGATGAATTTCTTAGTAAAACCAACTGATTTGTATATAAGTACAACATAACTTCTGCACAATTTCAGTGCAGTAATGTGTTCATTGTAAATAAGTATTACAGTAGTTGTATTACATGTTTATTACCTTATAAATAAATAAAAACTTTTTTATTTTAAATTCAGTGCATTAGTATTTGTAAAATGACTCTTAGTGTTCATTAAAAAATGACGATCATTCCACTTGGGACCTGTGGAATGGTACATTACCTTATTTGTTTTAGTTGTAAATATTTGTCATGTATTGTTGTTTTTCTGACATGTTCCACATCCTGGAGGACCTCCTCACTACGGATCAATTGGAATGAAAGTAAATCTAATCTAATCTAAACCTGAATGTATGCAACCCGCTATGACGAAACGCCCCAGAGTGAACTTTGCCATACTACTTACGCAAACCATGGTATCGTGCTGCTCTGTCTTACCCCTTTTGCTCAATGAGCAAAGGAAAAATTACTGTGTGCAAGGCGTAACAAAAATGTGTAGTCAAACTTTCAGGAAACATTGCTCACTCATAGAGGAATAAGATGTGCTAAATAAAAATGGGTGCTGAAATGCTTTACTTCCATGTTAGAGCTCATTTTCTTCTTCTCTTCATAATCATATTAACCATGGGAAACACACAATAACAGAATGTACAAGTATTATATGAAATGTTTTCTTACAAGAAATGTTCAGGTTAGAATCTACAGTTGGTTGCAGTTATTAAGTTCCTTGCCAGTGTTTTTTTTTTTTTTTTTTTTTTTTTTTTTTGTTCCAATGGAGTGGAGGTAACGTTGACATGTGTATCACTTCACCGTTGTGCTGACACAACTAAAGTCATTGCTCTCATCATGCACGTAACATCAGCTGTCTAGTGTTCATCGTGGACTTGGTTTTGGTACGGTGCAATTTCAGTATACTGAAATGTGGAGTTGACAGCTGCCCATTTGCTGTACGGAAGATTGTAATGACTGTGGCTCTCAACGTCTGTATCGGGTGAGATTTCCGGAACAAAGGTGCTCTCACAGGAGGACGCGTGAAACAATTGATCGTCACCTTCGCGACAGGAAAAAGCCTAGAAGGACGATGATACGTCAGCTGGGGGAAGAACATCTTCGTGCAGTTGGCGAACAATCCTAATGTCAGTGTACCCAACGAGTGACATCACGAAATATTGATCACATAACTGTATAAAGAGTGCTACATGAGAACCCGCCGTTTCTGTACCATGTACAGTGTGAGCACGCACTATCAGCAGTTGATATTTTTGCATGGATTCACTTCTGTGAATAGTTCATTTAACAATATATGTACCCTCAATTTAGTGCAAAGGTACCTGTCACGAACGAGGCTTCGTTTCATCGTAATCAGATTGTAAATTTTCATCATCAGCACGTATGGACCATTGAGAATCCTTACGAAATTCTGCAGTCACCACATCATCAAAGATTTTCTGTCAGCATTGTTGGTGACTATTTGTTATGGCCTCATATTCTTCCGTCTAGGCTCAACAGTGACACTTCCCATGCTTTCTTACAGAATAGTCCACCTGTTCTGCTAGAAAATGTGCCTTTACAACTGCGACATGACATATACTTCATAGACGATTAAACTCATCCTCCTCCTTTCACTGTTGATGTCTGTAAGCTTCTAAATAATAGAGTCCGTGAAAGATGGATAGGTGGATATGGGCCAGTTCCTTGGCATCCACGCCATCATGTCCTAAACCCATTAGACATTTATTTGTAGGGGTATATGTAAACTCTTATGTAAGGAATCTCAGTAGAAGATGTACTGAGACTTCATGCGTATATTGTGGAAGGTTGTGAAACAAACCGCAGTTTTCAAAGAATATATCAACACATCAGGGATTCAATGTAACGTTGGGTTTATGCATGTACTTTAGCTAACCGTGGACATTTTTAACACTTCTTTTAGGAAGGTGTTTCATACTGTGGTGATACGTTCTATTGCTGTCGTTTATGAGTTTTCTGTTGTTGAAGAGTTGTAGAAACTGAGTTGTGGCATGGAAATAAAGCATTTCTACACCGGTGTCCATATAATATAGCCGGCCTGTGTGGCCGAGCGGTTCTAGGCGCTTCAGTCTGGAAACGTGCGACGCTACGGTCGCAGGTTCGAGTCCTGCCTTGGGCATGGTTGTGTGTGATGTCCTTAGGTTAGTTAGGTTTAAGTAGTTCTAAGTTCTAGGGGACTGATGACCTAAGATGTTAAGTCCCATAGTGCTCAGAGCCATTTTTAAACCATATAACATACACTCTAAGACAAAAAAGAAACCAACTCACCACGAAGTAATTAACCGAATGGGACGGAAATCGGTAGATGTGTGTATTTGCACAGTGAAACAAACGATAACAGTATCAGAAAAATTGGATGATTTAGTCAGAGGAAAGAGCTTCACAAATTGGTCAAATCAATAATGCTTGCCGGCCACGGTGGCCGTGCGGTTCTGGCGCTGCAGTCGGAGCCGCGGGGCTGCTGCGGTCGCAGGTTCGAATCCTGCCTCGGGCATGGGTGTGTGTGATGTCCTTAGGTTAGTTAGGTTTAAGTAGTTCTAAGTTCTAGGGGACTTATGACCTAAGATGTTGAGTCCCATAGTGCTCAGAGCCATTTGAACCATTTTGAATAATGCTTTGGTCCACCTCTGGCCCTTAGCAAGCAGTTATTAGGCTTGTCATTGATTGCCGAACGTCCTTAGCCAACTCGTTTTGTTGCACTGCCACTCGGGTCTGCTGATCTTGAACTTCAGAGATTTTGACCTGTTTGATTTCTATCTGTTCGATTCGCTTCGAACTCTCACTCGTTTCTTCCTGAGTTTTTTTAACTTTTTTTTGCCTTGCTTTTGGAGAGTTGAAAGTGCATTTTTTGTCTTACACACCTCACTTGTTGCCAGTTTAACTTGTTCTTTTGCCACTAATGCATCCTTTCGTACTACTTGCGCTACCAGTCGCGCTGTTTTGGCATCGTGCTTCGCCTGGACTGCGACCTCACGCGTTTCTGCTGTCGTTTTCTTGACATTCTCTAGTTCTTCTTGCATTCCTGCGACCTCTTTCTTGACTCCATCTATACCGTCTGTGACCGTTCTTATGACTAATTTGTGTCTTTTCTCCTCTTCCTCCCGTCTCTTTTTTCTGCCTCTTGCATGAATTGCATGAGAGTCTAAAACTGAGATCCTCCGCTAAAACCGCCAGGACTAGATGAATGAGATTCTATCTTTCTGTGACGTTTCGTTCGTGACTCTGGTCTGCCAGTCTCTCTGGTGGTGTGTCTAGTACCAGCAGCGCCTACATTTCGTTCTGCCGCAGTCTCCCGTTCACTTTCGTCACCTGACTGAGACATGTCGTCATACTCTGCAGGTTCTACGTTCGACATTTCTGTTCAGTCTGCAACCACATTTACCTGAGTATCCCGTGTAATATCTGCCTGGTCAGCGCTAATAATCTGACGTGGATCCATGGTTAACAAAACACAATTACTTCCGCTACGGTCGCAGGTTCGAATACTGCCTGGGCATGGATGTGTGTGATGTCCTTAGGCTAGTTAGGTTTAAGTAGTTCTAAGTTCTAGGGGATTGATGACCTCAGAAGTTAAGTCCCATAGTGCTCAGAGCCATTTGAACCATTTTTGAACTTCCGCTACTCTGTAGCGAACGTGAATTGCTTCTTGTAAGCATGTAATCTGATTCAGACCCAAATGAATTTAAGCACTAAACATTCCTATGCCATACAGATTTTACTCTAAATTACGCTCCACTGAGATACTGATTCCTAGTTCCTGAAAATGAATTTAAATAACAGAGCGCTTGTCTCTGCTCACAAACAAAAATCTCAATCTCTCCTAACAAAACAGCACAACACCGTTCGCCGTCAAAAACAAACAATCAAGTGACACAGAAGTCACAACCAAAACATGAAAATACACACATACAATACTTAAATATTAGTACTTTGTCTAAGCGCCAGCAACGCGAATCTACTCTACCCAGAGCACCACATTAAACACGGGGAACAGAAACTTCACTAGGCAACACTATCTACGATCTGGCGGTCACGGAAGGTGCCATCAGTTCAAAATTCTGCGCAAGGGACGTCAGATTGAATTACTACGCTGGGCGACGTAATCTGACGGTTACAGAAGGTGCCATCAATCCGAGATCCTGGCAGGGGACGCCCCAATGAAAGTTAACTCTGTGGGACTGTTATAAGTGATTGAGAATGTAGGCAAAAGTTAGGTGTTCTAACAACATTTATTTTTTTCTAAAAAAACCAGATACAAATTATGCTAAACAATTTATTGATTAAATACCCTAAACAACTAACAGTTGGTGTTGTAAGAGTACAATGGACAAGGATCCTGGGTCGCAGAAGTGAGTGAAGTACTCTGGCTCTGAAAATGTGGATAACACAATCTGAAACGATCTGACGCTGAGCAGACATTGATTGATCAAATCTATTGTAGTTTCACTACCTAGGTGCAACTGAGAGCAAATGGCGATTCAGATCTGTACGTCCTGGCAATGTTGGAGTGGCAGTACGTTACCCTGTTTGCTTCGTGCGGCGATGTAACTTGCACTTGGCGAGATGCCTGCAGCAGAGGCGAGACGTGAGGCGGCACGTGTGAATCGATAGCGGCCACGAAAGAAATGCAAAAATCTCACGGTCTAGCGATCAGGCAGACGGATCGCAATTTACGCTCTACCAGAGCCCTGAAATCACGGTAGATTTCAGTGTGTGGCACACCCGTTCGCTGATCGTCCCAAGGACCAATTTGGCTCACTTACACGACAGAGCGCACAAGGATACCAAACGTCAAGACTGGTAAACCAAAAACGAATAAGTGTGTCCTCGGCAAACGAGCAGTCCGAGACATTTGAAGTCGCGCTGTCGGCACAGTAAGAACTTCACCACAGGCTCCACAGTCTAAACTACTCGCAAGTGAAGTCAGTCTTAGAGCAGGTCCCAATTACCAACAGCACATGCCAGAGCTTCGACCATAAGTCCTTTTACCAGACCAAAGTCCAGCACCCGAGTGCTTCACACCTCTTCCGAAGAAAAATCCATTTTCGTGAAAAGTGCACGAACGACATCGCCTTCACGCCGTCTTAAGCCAATCACAGGGCTCTAGAGGTGCTAAATCTCCCCTCCCACACGACAGCACAAACTCATGTCAAACCAGGGCAAGAGTTAAGAAACCTGCATCTCTGGAAAAAATATTCATCAATTACTGGCTTTTTTAAGTGTTTCCAGCAGGAGAAGATGGTTTTCTCTGAAGCGTGTCGCTTCCCACACCAACAAGCAAACAGATACAATCTCAAAGATCTTTATCTAAATCGCTTGTGCCTTGGATCTTGTTAGCCCTAGCTATGAGGTGTAATAAAGATTCTATCTCGAAACGTTCCTCAGATGCTGGAGTTTCTTATACAACCGAGGCAGCCAATCGAAGTGGTTCACAGGCCAATTTGCAGTATCAGCAAACACAAGAACTTGTGAATTTTTATTATGTGTGGCTCTGCATACAATGCCCGGTTTACGACTGCACTGTGTAGATGCATTCCTTCAGTCCGTCGCCCCAGCCCACCTTCCACTGGCGCCACTGCAGGTAGCTCGGCATTGTTCCTCTGGAGACCTGTCTCGAGGAGGGGCTGCCCTGTCTGCCCCGTAGGGCTGTGGGTCCGTCCGGCAGGATTTACTGAGGGATGGGCTCTCTGCCAATTGCTTTCAACTCCCAACATGCCATTTCTACAAGATAAGAACCATAAAGATACCACATGCTCATAGCGCCCTACCAGGCTCCATCAATGTCTGCTCAGACTGTTAACTTTTTAGAGTCTCGCTCAAGGTGTGTCAGGTTGTAATAAAATGTTTAATAATTTCCGTATGCAAAAAATAGGTGAGAGAGTAACTTGTCCTCTCTCAACTGTGAATACAGTCCAGTATATAAAAGGTCGAAACTACTTTACACAAACAAAGTATTAAACAAACATCTGCAGACGGCAGAAATCACAATATATAAAAATAGTGAGACTATTCTACCCATCTAGGCGCTCAGTCCGGAACCGCGCGACTGCTACGGTCGCAGGTTCGAATCCTGCCTCAGGCATGGAGGTGCGTGATGTCCTTAGATTAGTTAGGTTTAAGTAGTTCTAAGTTCTAGGGGACTGATGACCACAGATGTTAAGTCCCATAGTGCTCAGAGCCATTTAAAAAAAATTCTACCCAGTAATGAGGCTATTCCACCCATTGTATTTCAGTGTCAAAATTACAAGTATTTACCACAGGTAAACATTTTTCTTCCTTTGCCACACACACACACACACACACACACACACACACACACACACTTTATGAAACTATGTAGCACATTGCCGGCACTTTATCCAGAGGAGCTGCCTATCACACTTCTTATTGCTTGTTTCATATCGTGTATTGTATTATATTGAACTGGGGACCTAGAAATGACAGAGAGGCTTCGTCCCTGCTGTAGCCCTCAGTGGTTCACAATCCCACAACAGGCTACAGCAGTCCACTCACCCCACCGCCGCCCCACGCCAAACCCAGGGTTATTGTGTGGACCCCACCAGGAATGTCTCACACCAGACAAGTGTAACCCCAAATGTTTTCGTGGTAGAGTAATTATGGTGTATGCGAATGTGGGGACAGTGTTTGTGCATCAGTTGCCGACATAGTGCAATTGAGGCAGAGTAGAGGGAACCAGCCCACATTCGCCGAGGCAGATGGAAAACCGCCTTGAAAGCCATCCACAGACTGGCCAGCACACCAGACCTCGACACTAATCTGCCGGGCGGATTCGTGCCAGGGACCAGGATGCCTTCACACTTGGAAAGCAGTGCATTAGACCGCACGGCTAACTGGGCGGGATGTTTCATATCTTACTCAGACCATGAAACACTTGGATTTTTCCTTCTGAATGTATGGAGAATCTGAAAATAATCCAACAAATCGAGTTCTCTAGAATTTTGCAGTAAAACGTCAACTAAACCAATAATTTCACTAAGCGAATATAGCCCCACGTGTATGGGGCGAAATAGCCACATTTGCAGACATTTTCAAAGATGTGGCAAATCAGTCATTGTGGAAAATATCAGCAGTACTTGTGGAAACACACACTGCATAACGTGTGTTGTTAAATGTGTTATTATGCAGGGTACAGTTTAATTTGTTAGGTCGTATTCTTTCGCTTACCTCTGAAGTTTGTTCTTTTATTCTGTCAATAATGTAACAGAAACCACCCTTACTACAACCACATGCTACGACACAGAGATACTGGCACACAGTGAAGGCAAAACGACCTTCGCTCTGTGAGGAACTAGCACGATGTGGCAACATTCTTATTACAGGCAGATTAGCCCCATGAGGAGAATAGCCCCGGTGTACCCTACACACTCTTTTCTTTCTCTCATGGTTCCTAAACTATATACAGTGCAACAATTCAAGGCTCAGCCTTCAAGTACGCTGCGTTACAATAAAACTGCAACGCCAGGGTGGATAGCAAGAAAACAAAATTGTACTTGTTGTGTTTACATACTACACAGTATAGTTGTAAGAACACGGTATTAAATTTGTAGGTGATTTGGGGGTTTACACTGTGTGAATTATAGTGCACAGAAGTGCCACTTCAAACAGTAACAACAGTTCTAACATGAGTGGACATCGAGTTGAACTAAGCTTGGATGACAGATATAGGTCCACTTCAACTCTGTGCCAGAGTTCATCAATTGCAGTGGCTGACGAGTAGTGGTGTTCCAGTCTACCGGCAACCTAAGAGATGTTTTCTGTAGGTGAGAGACCTGAAGAAGGTGCTTGCCAGGGTAACAGTCGAATGCCCTCTATATTGAGGTAGGTCAGATGACATCACGGAGAACTCAGAGATAAGGCACAGACACCGTCCTTAAAACGTCAGAAATGTAACAGCTATTGTCAAAGTTACTGGCTATGCATACCAGAAGTGACTGTGTTGTACACGCAGCATCGGGACTCGTCTGAAAAGATGAAGTTGTGCCACTCGCATATCCAGTGTTGTCGTTGAGAGCATCACTACAGGTGCGCCCCTAACTGCTTCTGCTTCAGGAAAAGCTGCAACAATGGTCGGCGTGTTAATAGTTGGTGCTGCTCCAGACATCAAACTGTCCACGCTGATACTTGCTTTTATGCAAACAAGCCCAGATCCTAACTGAAGGTATATAATGTGGCTGTATGATTCTGCATGGTCCAGTGAACAATAGTAATGGACAACCTTCGTACCACCCCACATTGCATTCTAGCCAAATTTATTCAAGATGGCGGATCTAAGATGGCGGCGATAGCTGTGGCAACATCGCAATGATAGCATGGTGGGAAGTTCAAATTTTGGCGGGAAAATAGGTCAATTTGGCTACCTCCACTAACCTAACCCCTCCTCATCCCCTCTTCCATCCCCTCCCCCAGAAAATGGCGGGAAGTTCAAATTTTGGTGGAAAAAGGTCACTTAGGCTATTTCCACTAACCTAAGAAAATGGTGGGAAAATAGGTCACTTGGGCTACCACCAGTAACCTAAGTGAACCGACGGCCACCTCTTCCTAGGAACTGACAGGAAAAGAACTCAGCTTGTACTGGGCTGCTGGATAGGGTGGATGTAAGTCTTTATTTTGCATGCAGTGTTTATTTAAGCAATTTGAGGCAGTAGCTCCATCCAGTGTGTTCACCATGAGGTCTGAAGTCTAGCTGATGTAGTACGCAGTGCTGCCACCAGAGGGCGCTGTCGTCCCATGGCGGTCTGGGGAAAAGTGGCGAGAAAAGGACTCAGCTGTTCTAGGCTGCTGCATAGGAAGGAGTGTACTTTATTTATTTAGGAACAATTTATTTAGGGATGGGTTTCACATAGTTTATTTATTACACTGATATATAACGCTCGCTCTGACGTGCTTGGGGTCACAATACACAACCTACAGACCTGCAAACACCTCGTAACCCACCGAAATAATGCAGTACACAGATGTGCAGACACGCAGACAACTCGAAAATTGTCAAAATAATGCATTATAACGCTCTGCAAACACACTCACTAATTCTAAACTGTCCAAATAATGCAGTGCATGGCATACAAACCTGCAAACTACTCGTAAATTACCGAGATAATGCAGTACACTGATGTACAGACGCCGCGCCGAATTAGCCGCGCGGTCTAAGGCGCTGCAGTCGTGGACTGTGCGGCTGGTCCCAGCGGAGGTTCGAGTCCTCCCTCGGGCATGGGTGTGTGTGTTTGTCCTTAGTATAATTTAGGTTAAGTAGTGTGTAAGCTTAGGGACTGATGACCTTAGCAGTTAAGTCCCATAAGATTTCACACACATTTGAACATTTTTGATGTACAGACACACAAACAACTTGTAAATTGTCAATATATGTCATATACAAGGCTCTGCAAACACGCTAACAACTCTTAAACAGCCGAAAATAATGCAGTGCACAAACACTCAGTGCACGTAAAAAACGCTTTCGAACTATCGTCAACTACGACGTATCAGCGAACTGTTTCGAACAAAGAATCCGACGCGCGCAAGTGCCGACTCAGCCGACTCCGGACGCGAGCCACAGCCAGACATACGAACACAGGGGCACGAGCCATTGCTCTCAGGCTGCTGCCGCCTACAGCCAGCAGGTGAAAGTCGCATTTATTTTCGTGTATACAGTTAGAATTCTTCGAGTGTTACACTGACATCATATGTCAACGTAAATAAGAGCCAAGTCACCCTCTGGACGTGTACATGTTCACTTAACCACCATGGCTGAGGCGTACCTGCCAGTCCAACTCCGAGAGAGATGTTTGCATAGAGGCTCACTCTCACAGATGCAGCTAGAAGGTTCTCAGTGTTATACTGACATCACAGGTCAATGTAAATAAGAGCCAAGTCTCCCCTCTGAACACGCAATAGATATCTGTTGCAGTGCTACCCAGAATAGCGGAGGATGCATTCTCCCTAGCAATCCTAATGGGACATGTGAGATGCTTCCAGCTGTGTACGTGTTTACCCAGCTACCACGCATACCTGCCGGTCCAGCGCAGGCCTAATTGCCAAGCGAGAGATGTCCGCATAGTGACTCATCCACGCAGGCGCAGCTACAAGGCTGTCAGTGTTATACTGATATCTCATGTCTATACAAATAACAGGCAAGTCCCCCCTCTGGAAGCGATATAGAAATCTTCTGCAATTCTTTCAGAAACCGTTAACAAAGATAGTCCAGAATAACGCCGAATGCATTCTTCCTGATGATCCTAATGGCAGAGCCCGTCAATCACATATCAGCCCCTCACGGAAATTGTAAAATGTCGCAGAAATAGTTAACGGTCGCTTTTGTATGAGCTTTCATGATGTCTCAGCTTGTCTGCATGGAAATTTTTGTCCTAACAGGAGCTGTTTAAGAAAATAGCCCAGAATAATATTGATTGCATTCTTCCTGATGGTCTTAACAAGGCACCCCATCCGTCACGTGTTACCCGTCCTGGAAATCGCGACGTCCTGCTTTCAATATACGTCTCAGAAACGGTAAACGTTCTCGCCACTATGTAGAGGCTCCTACAAAGGATGTCTTGGGAATGAATGGAGCATTTTGATTGGCTCTTACTGAATTTACCCACCAAACTGCTGCTGCTGCCAGTGCAGGAGCACTGTCCGCCAATTTTTTCTGCAGATGAAACTATCAGCAGCAAAACTATTTTGTACAGATTGTCATATTGCACTGACAGTTAAACCCTCTAAAAGTGGTCTACAGATCGTCAAATACAGAAAGACACTCGCTTAATTGCACTGCTCTGCCACTGAGGATGGAAGCTTGAACATTACAGCTTGAAACCGATCTCCAACCTGGCAATATATCACTGCGTACCATGTCGATGAAGTATACATACAATTCGTATCCTACGCCACAGAAAATCGCCCCTTTTGCGTCATGCATATAACTAACTACTGCCAGACACTCGTACATATGCTGCGAATAGAGGCAGCATATACGCATGCACCGTATATACTCCTCGCAGCAGTAGATATTTCCTGTGAGGTCGAGCAGTCATCCACCACAGACGGTGGTCACAAGTCATCTGGTTCCGATGAGTGACCAGAGTGCCCTCAGCGGACCAAAGTCACTCTCCAAACTGTTGTACAAAGTCGGACTCGTTTCCCCTCAGTACAAAGGCATTACTGTTTCTGATCCCAACCTGCTTGCTTGCTTAATTTCTACACCCTTCTTCAGACTCTAGGATTACAAGAACATAAGTAATTTCGCATGTTTTGCCAGAGTATCATACCATTTTCGTGATAATTTTCAATATCAAGCACATAGCAATATCCCTTGCATAGCAGTATCGCTTGCGCAACATAATTCTGAAGATATAGACTGGAAATTATTTCTCTAGAGACCCGAAACTTTAGCGAGGTGGAGCGTGCTGTAAATCACTGAGTAACTAGAAACTAATCCCGTCTGCGAAGACCTTTACGTGAAAACTCGCAAAAAATGGAGGAAACTGATATTTCCACTCACGAATACTGATGTCGGTGATGTAACAGATTCCAAATCATCTCAATAATTAACAAAGTCAACTAAGATGTTTCTCATGTCTAGAGAACCAGCAATCGTGTCTCCCATCTGTCTTTCACCTTCTAGATGCACACACCACAATCGATGTTCTCTCAACTAAATAAAGGCGCAAAATGTGCAGAAGCAGTCAACCAGACAATTTACTTGGGAGGGAATATGGTCCAGCAAAACCACACGTCCATATTGAATCTTCTCAAATTTCCACACGATCACGAAAACAGTCCAACACATACTAAGTATTAGTTCGCTATTCGGCCGTCTAGAGGATGACACGGTTCAGTCAGCTACATTCCTGCATCCCAACAGACCTCTCCATTCGGACGGCTCCTCCCGTTAGAGGGAAACGTGAATCATTCCCGTCACACGCCACCGCTGCCACCACGCGCCACCCACCCCTATACAGAATCGTCCTAGGAAATCGGCCACATTCATATTTGATCGCTATACTTAGAATTAAATATTAAGAATAGGAAATACACCCTGCTGACGGCTGTGGCCCTGGAAATAGAAGCATCTGTACCATTCTTATGACTTGACACACTTTTCCCTTTGATATCACAGTATTCCACATCAAATCCATACCTTCCTTACAACTGGCTGTAGTCATTTCCTTTGCACATGTCAGAACACACACACATACACGCACACGCACACGCACACACACACACACACACACACACACACACACACACACACACACATACTTTATGAGCCTGATACTCATGGTGAACCTATCACGCACCCCCTACTACTAGTATAATCCTTCACCAATAACTGATTGCCGGCGATACGAAATAATACTGACTGAAAATCAGCGATGGGTGGACATGTCTCGTAAGGTTTTCCTGCAAGTGGTACCGCTCTGTCTTAGAAAGAGATGCCTAATCGTCTTACAAACCGCCAGATGTTAAAAAAACATGATCGCAGCGACCATATTACTCACAATTGGTCCTGGTTCTACAGGCGCACAGAAGTATACATGTCAAAAGCTATACTGGCTTTATAAATCGAGGTATGGCATTATCTCCGAATGAAGTGGTCTCTCCAGACAAATACCGCGACACTGAATATGGACGGTGATCGCCGGAGTGTATGTTATCACACCAATGGTCACACGTTGCTGACGATGCAACCTCGTGATAAAATCACTGAATGTAGAAAGTGGTTCGGCTAAGAAACGTAGTATTTGCAACTCCCTCACGCTGCCAGTAGATATTTCTCCACTATTTGTAATTAATTCTGTCTTGATGCCATGTCAGAGCTTTGGTGATGTATCCACTGTGTTATAGGCGATGGTTGATAGTGAAGGATCACATACATCAGATGCTGTGCTGATTAGGGTCATAAGAAATGTACTCAAGCTTTTCAGATATCTAATGTTACGCTCTCCAGTATAATTGCTGTCTGCGGTCTGGAATCAAGTCATTCCATTCAACCACATAGCTGCGTTGGATCCTATATAGAAGTCTTTTAATGATTACAGCCACTAGTGAATCATGCTTCTGGCACTCTCATATCTCGAAACGAGTCACCTTTTTCGAACATATCTGCTACACTAAAATCTTAGATTGTCCCTATGCCTCTTGCAACTGCTGCCATTTCTACAGCTTTGCGCATGTGATCATTCCAATTTAAGTTGGAACTGAGCAGAAGTCGGACAGAGCTATATCTACCACCTTCTGCAACCCGTGTAGAAACAGAGTGACCTGAGTCAGTGAGACAGAACTGTGTTTTGACCATTTGGTGGAAATGGGAACATGTTGTTGTAGCTCTGCCAACAGTGTACGATGTGTAAGGTCAGCGCCAAACGAAGCCTGCTCCTGCAACACAAAGTAGTATAAAAGACAGTACGGAGATGAGGGAGACGTGGATTTTGCTACTGCATTGTGGTGTGCCCCCAAACTACATACAGGTACTGCAGTCCAAAGCAGATCCGCGTCCCTCAAGGCCCTTTCAGGTCTGTCACCCCAACGTGCTATCATCATTATTCTGTACCACCCAACAGGAAAAATTACGAACTATAAAAGCTCCTCTAACTTCATCCGATAGAGAACTCGATAAGATTCTTACCGCATCTCTCTCCTCCCATATATCGAAAACAAATACCGCATGCATGCTGGCATCGAGCACATGTGACGATCCTATTAAATATACAGGTGTAAAGTTGCATCAACTGTACTGTATGAGGATGACCATATCCCAAAAACTATACTAAAGTCGCAAGAGACGCCCCCTGTGACCCTGTGTCACTGTTTGAAACACTGTTTTTTTTCTGCTGTAACACACTTTGCACACTGCTATACATTTTGGTTTTTTCGCCATGACTTCCAGGTCTATGTCAGGTTCTAAACTGATATTAACACGTTCTGATCCATTGCTTTTCACAGAAAACTAGACGTCGCATGGTGTAAATCATGTTGATGCTGCTGCTACCATAACACACCACACACACCTCATGATTTTAAATAAAAGACAGTTACAGCATAAGGAAACTGGAAGACTTTGGCAGCGTTGTGGAGAGTCCAAAGGTGATTGGAGACCTCTACATTTAAACTCATTTGTCACAGTGATGGAATAGCTGATGGATCTGCATTCCATTTCGACTGATTCCCATATTGCAGTCATGTACGTGATCACTGTTCCGGTGCTAGCCATCCCAAGAAGATGTTGCCCCTCCACCAAAACTCTTCCTCCACCTCAAACAAGCGATGTCAGTCAATCCTTATGTGGTTAGCAACAGCGTACCAATGGATGGATGGGATGGAAAAGACACCGTCGATGTACTGTAATAATAAGCATCACAGTGGATAGTGTGAACAATTTTAGCAATTTTACAGTAATTTCAACACCGAGCAATGAAGCAACAGCAAGTTCCCCAAATTCAGTATCATTGCTAAATCGCCTATTCTCTATTTTGCCAGTATCATTGCGAGTGTAGATAGATGACTGCAGCATGTCCATTCATTGTTAATTCTCGAACATATACATCATCAAAGTATACCAGATAGCGCTCTACATATTTCTAGCACCTCAAGTATAGTGCATAATATACAATCTATCTCTATGTGGATGGGAGTCACAGAGCATTCTCTCAGTCTTAGGATAAAATAGGAGACTAAAAGACCCCCTGACACTGTGTTTGACCAACCCGCCCTGCAGCACCATTACCAATTTAATCTGCAGCTGACCAGAAGTGGACCGCTACATTCTGCATCTCGTGAATGAATGGAGCTCGCCGAATCCTCGCCCATCCAAGTGCACACGATTTCTCCAGATGTGCCCATGTCGAGGATATTAGCACCCCTTATCGGTGTATAATAACATATTTGAAAGTGTTGTGTGTAATAGCAGACAGTTAAGAACAAGAAACGGCTGGTTTTTGTGCATGTTGGAGATCCAAAACAATGGAGTTCGAAGCATTTTTACGTAAATCAACCACGCTATCAACTCTATTGTTCTAGAGTCTAGGATCAGTTCCTGGAAGGTCTTGGTAAGATAGTGAAGTGTTGGCAGAAGAGCCAACACCGTGTTGCTAGAGGAGGCCGAAATGCACGCGTTTAATTACACGCAGACTGGCGTGAGGTCTGGAACAGGACAATCTCTTGAGAATTGCAAATAAAGTACGTAGATGATGTAATACTTAACTTTAATCCATAATTGGTGTACATTGCTCTTGACGGTACAGGTTTTATAATAAACTCAATATAACTGGTAATGGCGCCTTGCTAGGTCGTAGCAAATGACGTAGCTGAAGGCTATGCTAACTATTGTCTCGGCAAATGAGAGCGTATTTGTCAGTGAACCATTCCTATGAACGTCGGCTGTATAACTGGGGCGAGTGCTAGTAAGTCTCTCTCGCACTTAAAACAGGCTATAATGTTAGATCGCTTCAGTTTCCGGCCTATTAGTATGGAATGTAACGCCGTTAATATTTCAGAAATATATTTACAGCTCATGACATACATCTTTCTTACAGGTTTCTCTATGATAAACTATGGTAACAAACTGTAAAACGAAAAAAACTACTTCTTTAAATATCAATTCTGTGTGATTCATGCACAATGTAGCTTTCCAGAGATGTATAGCGTCCACTGTTCACATCAGATCACGGTTCAGAAATTATACTATGCCCACATCAGTCCTATATAAAATGATCGTCAGTAACAGAGAATACTTCTTACAAGGAAACAGATAAACGCATAGAAGCAGCGTCCGAGATGTGAAATTACACGTCATGCCGCCACTAGCTCTGTAAACAGCACATATGTCAAGCAGGTGTATACACGGGGATTACAGTGTCTCACAAACACCTATGGCTAACTTAAAATCATCTCAGTTAAGAAACTGAAGTCTCGATTTTATACCCAACATGCGACACGGGAAAAAGAGTACATCGCATAAATCTTCGTTCGTTTAGAGGAATGTGTCGAAAGAGGATGTTCACATTTCAACACACATGAGATGGAAGTCCTCTGATGACCTAGAGGTTAGCTGTTAACGATCGCAAGTAGACAGTGCTCTAAGTCACATACAGAACATGTGGTTGTGTATGAGTCAAACGCAGGCTACAACACGCGACTGATGCATCCTGACAGAACAGCGGAAAAAATGGTCAAATGACCTGCAGCAACATCTCCCTCCCTCTCTAGAATGCATTATCAGTCTGCCATTAAATCGTAGCTCGTTACAGCTCCATCGATCACTCCTTCCGCTCTCTGTTATCCTTTAATGCAGATGCATGTAAATTTAGAGGTAGATGGTTCTCTGCTTTCCAGAAAAGCGTCAAATACAGTAGTCAACTCGTGTGCATCACTGTTACCTCAATAGACACGCAGTAGAATGCTGCGTCGATAGAGAAAAGTGACTGCTTTCCTCGTTTCCTTCGCTTCTCTGTCGACGTTTTTTCGGACTCCTCTTGCTGTCGCATACTTGTTCGCATATACAAATTGTTCTGCGCCAGCCAGAAGACACCCAAGTACTTCCTCCATTTCCCCGTATTTCGGTGTATATTCCCTCAATTTATACGTGTTTTCTGTCATTTTGCGCAATTCTGTCGATTTTATGTCAGTTCTACCCATGTGATCCTGAGATAACCTCTCGTTTCGTGTTCTAAAATTGCTTGTAAATGTGGTACTGCTGCTAACACCTGGCACAAATGCACAGTTTTTCTGATGAGGAGTCATAGTATAGCACTGCACTCGATTGCATCCACCCATGTATTGCACATTTGAAGTCTGTTCTGTTTTCTGTATGTCTGTGAATGTGCATGTGTCTCGGACGCCTCCCAGGAACCGGTCCTCCCGCTGGTGGACCCAACTTCGAAAACAGAACATGTTTTCAGACGTAACGCGTAGTTCGTCGACTTATGTGCCCTATTTCAGATGTGACGTGTGGTGGATCCACCTCTGAAATCGGTCTGGATATGTAGTGTGCAGCATCCACATTTTCATTTATAACTGGAACTGAACAAAAACATATAATTTTGAGTGTGTATAATCTTTAAAAACTTGTTGTTGTTTGTAAAAATATAAATAAAGATTTATCAATAATTAATTTTGATATTTCATTAATTGTGTTCCATAATCTTTACAAAATAACTAATGCTAACCAAACAAAATTTTGTATAAATCAAATATTCTACCTGTAATATTAAAAGATCAAGTTAAAACCGTTACAACAGATGTAAAAATAATTTTATTTGGCTGGATTTAATCTTATATAAATCAATAACCGTAATCATACAAGGCTTGTCCTTTCAGACAACATATCTGGGGTATGAGATGTAAAAAATTTGTTGACACCTATCAACCAAATACAGCAACAGCAAACCTGGGAAGGCAAAGATTTGAAGGCATTTGTACATTTGTAACAAATGAAAAAGGTAAATTTGTTACAAAAATTTTGTGAGTGCTGGGATGCAGCCTAATGATATTAATGAAGAAATAATTAATGAATTATATAAACTGGTGAGAAAAATTTAAAGAGTAAATATTATACATTTTTGTATAGATGATTTGTGGCAAGCAGAGTTAGTAGAAACGGTTTCAGGGACCTTCAAAGGTACCTCAAAAGTAAATCAAGGCTGTAAAATTTTATTAACTATAACTAATGTTTTTCCAAATTAAAATTAAGATATATAAGAAATTTACAGACAATGATAAAGAATTTATAATAAGGATTTTCAAGAACTTATTAAAAAATACAAAATTAATCATTAGTCAGATATTTTCGGAATTAAAGTCTTCAGTTGTTAAAGGTTTAATAGAACATTTAAAAAAGTTCGTTCTTCAAGGTAATTATAAATGGATTTATTAAGTTAAAAACTAGTTGATGAACATAATAATACAAAACATTGGTCTATATAAATGATCCCATTAAATTAATGAAAAAATTAAAGAAACGTTTTCATTGTATATAATAAAAAACCAAAATAGCAACACGAGATACAAGTTCAAATCTATAAATTTAAAATAATTTACGAAAAAGGCTACACACCCAACTAGCCAACAGAAATTTTTGAAACTGAAGCTATTATGTATTGAAATCTGATTACACACTAACTGAAGTACGTAAAAGGTAATTTTTATGAACAGGAAATAAAAAAAACAAAATTTCGAAATGTATATTGAGTAGAAAAAGTTATAAAAAAGATAGTTGACAAAGTTTTTGTTAAATGGGTTGGTCTTGATCATTCTGATAATAATTGGGTATTAAAAAATAATGTCATATCAAAAAGTACTACAATTTAATTTTTTTAATGAATAATATTAACATTAAAGTTGAATACCATAAAGGATTCGATGTAATATATCGTGAATAAACTATTCTGGTGTTCCTAATATATTAACATTGTTTTGTTGATGTTAAATTATTAAATGTTCTTATATTAATTGAATTGTGGTAATAACCATATCTTAACATTCCTTTGAAATTAGGGTGTCTATTTCAAATTTTGTTGAAATATTTTTCTAGTATTTTTCTCTGTGTTGTAATAACATAATAATCACACCTAAAGTTAACATCAAATAATCTTAAAATAACGAATGTGTGTCTTATATAATCATTATTTGTTGGAGAAATCATGTGTAGCAGTATGCTATTTATTACATCACTTTTTAATTTATTACTTTGGAGCAATATTAGCTGTTTCTCAAACATTTTCTATTTATTTCTCCCACAACTGAATTAATTTTTCATTATTTTGATTTATTTCTTTATTTTTGTATTTGTTTTTTGAACATGTTCTATGGAACAATTTTTGTGTTCTATTTGGTTTCTGTATGAATTTATTATTTCTTTTCTAATTTTATATTCATCAAATTTTCTAATAGATGTTAAAACAACTTTTGTAAACCATACCTTAAATTTTTAGCTTCTTTTTTAGGCGATAAAATTAAAGAACATAAACCAGATTCATGAATAAATATAGTTTTTCTTCATTACCTCTTAATCCAATCTGGCAGATGCACTTTAAATTTTCATAAACAAACTTAACATCTTCATCAATATTTTTTATAATCCCTTCAATTGTATCTTTATGTTCTAATGTTTCAGTAACACTTTATGCTTTAAAAGAAGGATTATTATTTTCATCAATTAAAATAAATACTTCTTTATTGTTAAATACAAGCTTATTGTCTTTAAAATTTGTCTTAATATTTTTATTTACAGTTCTTCTTTTTTAATATGATCAATACTTAAAAAAATTTAACTTTTTTTTTCTGTTATATTTTTCTAAATAAATAGGAGCTGAGATTTGTGGAAATTGTGAGGCTGAGAGACAAATTGATAATTTTACTTCATGGCAATATACAAAAGATGGTTATACAACAATGTGTAGATCATGCTTTAATTAATATCATAAAAATATGTAATAAGTCAAATTTTCTGTGTGTATGGAAAACAGGTTCTAAATATTACAACAAAGAACATGTAAAACGAATTCTGACTGAAGAACACTCAGAAATGCTATTATTGATTAAAAATGTTTAAAACATAAATTCAAAAAATTAAGAAAATATAAATTTAAAAAAATATATGAATTGTCATGAGAAGAGAATAAATTTCATGTTTAAAGCTTCTATTAAAAACATGTTCTATTTTGTTCCTTGTTGTTAAGTAAACCATCTTTATAATCTTGTAAACTTATTTTATTTTTAGGAACACAGTTCTTTACTCCTTTTGATTTTTTATCTTTCTGATCACCAATTTTATAAGCATCATTTTTGCTTTTAAACCAAAAAATTCTTTTACTATTTTCATCTTTCATTTTTCCTTATACTTTTTATTTTATTATTGCATATATCTAATGAATAATCACTAGTATCAAATTTATCAATTGTTGATTTAATAACTTCATAACAGACTTCAGTTTCTATGTTATAGATATATGTAACCACCAGTATCTTGATAACAAAGTTCAGTATTTTCTCCATATTTTGATTTCATAACATTGTAGTGAAAATTATACATTAATTCTTTCAGTAAATCAAGTGTATATATTATGATATCAATAGGTCTATAAAACAAAATTTTAGTTTCCTTCATATGGATATCAACGAAATTTTCTTTAAATACTGTTCTTACATTATTTTTTATTTTTACTGTTAATTTATCACATTTATCTGCATCTGGGACTAATTTTACATCTATTTCTTACTCATATTTTCCACTGTTTTCCCAAATCATAAATTATTTATTATTTTGTGGAAATCTTTTTTAAAATCATTTTTTACTTTAGTCCTCATTTTGTATTTAAATCTAAATACCGTTTTAACCAATCAAATTATATTAATTTTAATACTTTGTGTATTTTTGTTAATTTCTTCCCTTGAGATGAGTATTGTTTAACATTTCTAAAGTTATATTTTCCTGTTAAATGATCATGATGATGAACTTTTCTATCATTTTTTTTATGTTTTCTACTCAAAGAACAAGTTTTAGATTTATTGTGTCTTGATTGTTCTTCAGAAGTTAAGGATTTCATTTTGTCTTCTTCAGAATACATTCTTCCTGTTTCTTCAACTTCTGTTTTTGTACATAACATAAACTTTTAGAGCAAACTGCAGTTCATGTCAGGTCATGGCCCATTGAACATAGGCCGGTGTGAGGTGGAGCGTACACCATTAAGGTAAGTAGTGGTTTTCACTTTGTACATATGTACTGTTTGTGTTTTACTTTTCTTTTTCGTTTATAAATGCATTGCTATGGTGTTCTTTTAATCATTGACAAAGGTCTTCTTAGGCAATCGTGGGTTTAATGTTGTTCTGAGGCCGGTATAGTTATCTACTCCGAAACCTGGGTTAACACTAGGTACTTTTTTCGCAATTGAGGTGGGTTTTTAGTTTTTTAATATATTAACCAACAATTGCTGATGCGCTGCGATGTTGAAAGTTCTTAATATCACCCACTGTTAGTTCAGGATTTTTAATTAATTTTAATAACAAATTTTCAAAATCTGTATAAATAAGAACAATTGCTTTTTGTGTTCATTGATAATTTTTAAATATTACATATTCCCCATTTTTTAATAGTTTCTACTTTTAATGGATTATTAATTAAACAATATTTTAGTGATTCTCTAATTTTTCTTCATTATTAAAATGTAATAAAGGTAAATCACAAATGAATTTTGATTCTCTATGATTTCATATCTGAGCTGAAACAAGTCTTGACAAATTTTTATCCAACAGTAGTGTGAGTTATTTTGTTCTATAAAATTTAATAAACCAATAAGTTTTTATTTTTTATATTTTGTTATTTTCAATAAGTACTTGATATTTTCATAAAAATAAATATTAATAGATATATTAACTATAGATTCTATATTTGAAATATCATAAACTGGAACAGGAAACGAAATATTAGGTATTTTTTCTTCAAGCTCTGTAACAAATATTGTATAATGACTTGTTTTATCTGTATTCTTACATTTGTCTGTCTACTGGATTTAACGCTGAAGCTATAGACCACAGGAAGTGTTTTTGATCGTTATTTTTATATTAATATAACATTTTATTTTTATGGTAGTTCAGTGTAAGATGAGCCTCTTAATGGAACATATCTATTAATTGCTAACTGTATTCTAATATTTCTATTTAATGTCCATCCTGATCTATGTGTTTGAAAATTAGATATTCTTGTCAAAATATTTTGTTTCCCTTTGTTAATTTTTTTAAGATATATCTTTTTCTCTAGTAATCCTATAATTCTGAGTTTGATGCCCAAATTCCATAATCTTAGTATTGGTCTGCATCCCGCAGTTGCAATAAAATAAAGAATTTGTTTTCAAACCACTATACAATTTTAAAATTTCTAACTGAACATTCATATTTATTGGTTTCGATGTATTTAAGAAATGGTTCAGCTCTATTGAGTTTGCATTATTTTAGAAATTTGTAGAATGTGTAATCTATTTTGAATTGCTTTATCAACTAAAGAATGATTAACTGTTTTTCTGTTATTTTGTTTTCCCAAATATATATTAGCAGAAAAAGGAAATATTTCTTTCAATGGTTTAGGTTCATCAGTTTTAAAATCTTCATCCCTATTTTCAATATTAGGATGAGGACATTGTTTCTCATTTTTTCTTTTGATTCTTCTGTCAATGATCATGATGTGCTTAATTATAAAATTAATTAGGTCAACTTTTCTTAATTTATAATATGCCCTTGAATTATTTCCTTTCAACAGTCACAAAGTCAAAGTAAAGTTTCGTTTAAAATAGTTGCACGGTTCATGATAAGTGGGGCACTCAACTACCTTAACGTTTTTTCAATAGCTCACTCATTTGTAATGAGAAAAATTTAATAAATTCTTTAAAAATTAAGTGTAGATAAATTTAATAGATAAAAATAAAAACAAACAATACATAGTTTATTAATTCTTTTAAAAACGAGGTTGTGAATATTTAAATAATAGATTTGGGGTGTTAATTATAAGACTTATTAGACTTTTAAAAACGATTGTATTTGTTTTATTCGTTTTATATTTTTAGAGCACGTTTTTTAAATTTTTTATGTATGAATTTTTGTATTCAGTTATAAATTTATAATTAACTGATTTTCAAGCATTTTCATATTTAGTTAAATTTAAAATTTAACTGATTTTAAGTGGAGGGGTTTGATGGGATTCGGCTGAGTTTCTTTTTTCTAGTAGTAGATGATATTTGGGTCTGCCTCAGTTATCATAAATAGTTACAATAAGAAGTGGGGCAGTCGCCCTAAATGCAGGGTGTCAGAAAAGTCTTCCCCAGATTACATAAACTGATAATTCAGGCTAGAAGTAAGATACAAATATGAAACTGGTGTCTAATTGTTTACAAACTATCAAAGTTCTTTTCACACATCAGTAAACTTCCACATGAGCACCCTTGGTAGCACATAGCACATCTAGGCGATATTCAATTTCCATCCACACATTAGCCAACATAACTGGAGGGATCGATTCAATGACTGTGGTTATCCATTGCCGCAGGGTTTCAAGATCTGGTACACATGTTTGGTAGACCTCGTCCTTGACATAACCCCATAAAAAGAAGTCTAATGGGGTTATGTCAGGAGAGTGTGGTTGGTGATCGTGTCTCATGGTACCACAGGACACACTGTGCCTTCTCCTGATTGGTTAACATGGCTTCTTGGGCACTGCACCTCATCCACTACTTACATACTGCGATCCTAAAACAGAAAAAAAACTTTGATAGTTGTAAACAATTCGACACAAGTTCCATATCTGTATCTTACTTCTACCCTGAGTTATCAATTTATGTAATCAGGGAAAGTCTTTTAGACACCCTGTACGTCATCTACTTCTATCTAAAGGTCCCAGAACTAGTCTCTCTTATAAACAGTAATAATGAATACATAGTACTAGGGACAGAAAGATAACTGAAGACAGATGTCAAAAGCAATGAAGTTCTTAACTCTGAGTGAAATATGTATCGCACAGATGGGTTGAATGCTGTTGGTGGAGGCGTCTTTACAGCAATAAAAAATACGATAAAATCGAGTCAGATTAGTACAGACACAGGATGCGAAATAATTTGGTCGAATATAAGTGTTAAATGTGGATCAAACATAGAAATCGGAACTTTTTATAGAGCCCCTGGCTCAGCAGCAGTAGTGGTGAAATACCTGAGGGTAAACCTGGAGAAAATTTCCTGTACATATCCTGGTCATGGTATAGTTTTAGGCAAAGATTTTAACTTATCTGCTATATATTGGGTGACTCAAGTAATTATGATGGGTAATAGGGACAGAGACTAGAGTGAAATTGTTCTAAGATCCTTATCCGAAAATTACATTGAGCAGTTAATAAGAATCGATTCGTGAAGATAACATCTTAGATCTGCTAGTGACAAACAGACCCAAAGTTTTCGACTCATTTAGCTTAGAACAGGGAGTCAGGGTTCACAGGGCTGTAAAAGCATAAATGAATATGGCTTAAATAGGAATACAATGAAATGTAGGAAGATGTTTGTGTTTAGCAAGGCCGACAAGAAACAGATTTCAGATTACCTGGCAGGTCAACAAGAAAATTTCATCTCCAGCACTGATAATGTTGAGAATCAATGGACGAGGTTCACGACCATCGTACAATATGCTCTAGACAGGTACGTGCCCAGCAAAATTGTGAGGGATGGAAAGGAACTACCGTGGTTAGACAGCCGTGTTAGAAGGCTACTACGAAAGCAAAGAGAGTTTCACAGCAAATTTAAACGTAGCCAAAGCCTTAATGACAAACAAAAGTCAAAAGGCGCCAAAATTAGCATGAGGAGGGATATGACTGAACTGCTCAACGAATTCGAAATTAAAGTTCTATCTACCGACTTGACAGAAAATTCTAACAAGTTTTAGTCTTACTTTTAACAGTAAAGGGATCGAAACAATCTGTCCAGATAATCTGTGACGATAATGGCACTGAAACAGAGGATGAGGGAAAAGGTCGAAATCCTAAACGTCTTCTTTTCAAAACTGTTTCACAGAAACAGATAGCACCATAGTCCCTCCTTTTAATTGGCACACAAACGACGGAATGACAAATATCGAAATAAGTGACCAAGGGATAGAAAAGCAACTGAAATCGCTCAACGGAGGAAAGGCCGCTGGACCTGACGGGATACCAGTTCGATTCCACATCGAGTATGCGAAAGAACTTGCCCCGCTTCTAGCAGCAGAGAAGTGTAGGTCTAATGAGGAGCGACGCGTTGCTAATTACTGGAAAAAAGCGCAGGTCATTCTCGTTTTGAAGAAGGTTGATCGAATAGACACACAAAACTACAGGCCTATATCTCTGACATCGATCTGTTGTAGAATTTCGTGACATCTTTTATCCTCGCACATTATGCCATTTGTGGAGACTGAAAATCTCCTCTGTAGGAATCAACCAGGGTTCCGAAAACATTGTTCGTATGAAACCCAGCTCGCTCTGTTCGTTCACAAAACCCAGAAAGCAGTAGATACAGCCGCCCCGGTAGGTGCCGTGTTACTTGACTTCCGGTAGCGTTCGATACAGTTTCGCATTGCCGCCGACTGAATAAAAACGAGCGTACAGAATATCAGACAAACAGCGTAATTGGATTCAAAAGTTTCTAGCAAACAATACACAGCATGTCCTTCTGAACGGATGGAAATCTTCAGACATAAAAGAAACATTAAACACTAATTAATTAAAACACAGAACTTATAATTTTATTTTTACGGAAGTACAAAAGTATGAGTATCCACGTCAAAATACACTGTCCAGTCACATTAATGTGACCATCTGACAAAAGCATGAATAACCAAATTTGCAGCGCAGACCACTACAAGATGTGCAGGAAGAGAGTCAATGACGTTCTCGAAGGTACCGACAGTGATGTGGATCTATGCCGACTCCAGTGCCGTGACCAGCTTCACTAGGTATCACGGGTGAGAAACCATGGGGCGAATAGCCCGATCGAGGAGGGCCCACAGATTCTCTGTTTGGTTAAAATCCGTGGAGTTCGGTGGAGGGAGACTACGTTAAACTCATCCTGATGCTCTTCAAACCACACATGTACAGTGAGAGCTGTGTGACATGTTGCATTGTCCTGCTGGTAGATGCCATCGTGCTGGTGGGAAACAGACTGCATGTAGGAATGGACATGGCCCCCAAGGATAGGTGCATACTTGCGTTGATCCACTTTTTTTATTTTTTTATTTTTTCGAGTCCAGGACATAAAATAATTAAAAAAACTAGTAAGTATTGATTCACATAACAAATTTGCAAAACTAAATGCGTAGAGTAGTATTTATGACACAGATTCAATAACATATACAAACAAGCTGCAGATAAACAAGCAGCAAGATGATTATATTTTTTGACGGATCCAATATTCGGCGGTTATCACAGCAGTTTCGCTGGCTGCAGCTGATAAAATGATCCACTGCACCTACTAGAATGACGAGATCACCCACAGGATCCGACGAAAACATTTCTCAGACCAAACGCTCCCGCCTCTAGCCTCGACCATTTCGACGATTGTTGTTGGGTGTTTGCTTTCAGACACTTCATGCTGTATACGTCAACGGCCGTCTATCCGATGCAGCACAAAATGTGATTCCTCTGAAAAGGGCACCTGTCGGCCTTCAGTGCACGTCCAGCTGTGGTACTGGCGTGCAAACCCCAGCCTCCGTAGCCGACGAACAACAGTCAACAAGGGTGCATGAAGCAAGCACCTGCTGCGGAGGCCCATATGCGGCAACGTTCGCTAAAAAATCGTCGGTCACCCCTGTCATCTATGGCCCACTGTGCACCACAGTTGCCTCACCGCAGATTTTAGATACTGCCATTTTGCCACGCACAGTATACCTTAACCGCGATGAAGACTTTGTCGTTTCGGAAAGGCTTCCACCATTGGCCCTAAAGCCAATGATAATGACCTTCTGGACGTCAAATACACTACTGTCCATTAAAATTGCTACACCAAGAAGATATGCAGATGATAGACGGGTATTCATTGGACAAATATATTATACCAGAGCTGACATGTGATTACACTTTCACGCAATTTGGGTGCATAGATCCTGAGAAATCAGTACCCATAACAACCACCTCTGGCCGTCATAGCGGCCCTGATATGCCTGGCCATTGAGTCAAACAGAGCTTGGATGGCGTTTACAGGTACAGCTGCCCATGCACCTTCAACACAATACCACAGTTCATCAACAGTAGTGACTGGCGTATTGTGACGAGCCAGTTGCTCGGCCACCATTGACCAGACGTTTTCAATTGGTGAGAGATCTGGAGAATGTGCTGGCCAGGGTAGCAGTCGAACATTTTCTGTATCCAGAAAGGCCCGAACAGGACCTGCAACATGCGGTCGTGCATTATCCTGCTGAGATGTAGGGTTTCGCAGGGATCGAATGAAGGGTAGAGCCACAGGTCGTAAAACATCTAAAATGTAACGTCCACTGTTCAAAGTGCCGTCAATGTGAACAAGAGGTGACCGAAGCGTGTAACCAATGGCACCCCATACCATCACGCCGGGTGATACGCCAGTATGGCGATGACGAATACACGCTTCCAATGTGCGTTCACCCCGATGTCGCCAAACACGGATGCGACCATTATGATGCTGTAAACAGAACCTGGATTCATCCGAAAAAATGACGTTTTGCCATTCGTGCACCCAGGTTCGTCGTTGAGTACATCATCGCAGGCGCTCCTGTCTGTGATGCAGCGTCAAGGGTAACCGCAGCCATGGTCTCCGAGCTGATAGTCCATGCTGCTGCAAACGTCGTCGAACTGTTCGTGCAGACGGTTGTTGTGTTGCAAACGTCCCCATCTGTTGACTCAGGGATCGAGACGTGACTGCACGATCCGTTACAGCCTTGCGGATAAGATGCCTGTCATCTCGACTGCTAGTGATACGAGGCCGTTGGGGTCCAGCACGGCGTTCCGTATTACCCTCCTGAACGCAGCGATTCCATATTCTGCTAACAGTCATTGGATCTCGACCAACGCGAGCAGCAATGTCGCGATCCGATAAACCGCAATCGCGATAGGCTACAATCCGACCTTTATCAAAGTCGGAAACGTGATGGTACGCATTTCTCCTCCTTACACGAGGCATCACAACAACGTTTCACCAGACAACGCCGGTCAACTGCTGTTTGTGTATGAAAAATCGGTTGGAAACGTTCCTCATGTCAGCACGTTGTAGGTGTCGCCACCGGCGCCAACCTTGTGTGAATGCTCTGAAAAGCTAATCATTTGCATATCACAGCATCTTCTTCCTGTCGGTTAAATTTCGCGTTTGTAGCACGTCATCTTCGTGGTGTAGCAATTTTAATGCCCAGTAGTGTATATCGCTCCGTTTCCACATGACGAAAATGACAGCACTATTTGCTGCGTCCCCCAACACGCTTCACACATCCTCCATTACTAATGCTGTCAGCTGTCGCTTCCGAGTGACTATTGCACGTTGACGTAGAACATAAGCAGTGGTCACATTAACCCTAGCACTACCAAGGCATTTTCCATAACACATATTACCAAGGGGGAGGGACAGGGGCACTTTACACCCACCCGAAAGAAATAAGAAAAACAAAATTCGTTAATCATTATCGCATTATATTAACAATATACTTCTCAAAGAGATACTGACGTATAAATTGGGTCCAGAACCTGAAAATACCTTTTAGCACACTTTTAGTAATATCAGCACACATTCAATAATGTGTACTCCTGACTTCATGACCATCATAAAAAATTTAAAAATACAAATTTCGTTCATTGCTGTTAACTTTTACTCTCAAAATTCTTTATAAAAAGATACTGACGTGTAAGTAAGACCCTGAACCTTGAAATACTGAGTACGACATTCACTGGGGAAAGTGACACATACTACTGCGATTTAAATTTTTGGGTTAAGTCCAAAGGAAAAATTTAAAACATGTGTGGGATCTGGTAGAAGAATTCATTAAAAAATAAGTATATTTTTCAAAATTTCAAAATATAAAGTAACTGAATATATTACAATTTTTTCATAATGTGGACCTAAAGTACCCACCCCCCTTAGCACTGCCAGGGTTAACATAATCAAATCGTTTATAAACTGCTAATAAAATGTACATCTTACTTATTTTTCTCAGGTTTGTACATATAACATATCTGAGCTTTAAATCATGTTCTTGTCAACGCCATCTGTGCTAGAAACAGAGAACAGGTGTAAACAGGATAGGGCAATGTAAACATCAATGCTTCATTCTTATGGTCTTCGTGACAGTCGATAGATACAAACGAAGATTGTAATGCTCTGAAAAGTTGTATTTATAGACTTTATATTAAATTTCTACAAGTAAGATACTCGAATTTTAAGATTGCTCAAGGAAATTCGCCAACCGTTAGAAAAAGCATGGATAAATAAGAATACCGTATAGTTGTTGGCAGGTGTATGTCACTACTACGAAGAGAATGATGAGTACTGTATCTGTTTTTGGGCACTAAACTGTGACGTCATGAGCACCCTGACAAAATAGAGACGAGTGTCGTTAAAGTCGATTAAAACAACAGTAAGCTCAGAAAAAAACAAACAAACGCAAGTAAGATGATTTTTCGCTTTGTGATAGATGGCGCTGTAATAGTCACAAACGTATAAGTACGTGGTATCACGTAACATTCCACCAGTGTGGACGGTATTTGCTTCGTGATACATTACCCGTGTAAAAATGGACCGTTTACCAATTGCGGAAAAGGTCGATATCGTGTTGATGTATGGCTATTGTGATCAAAATGCCCAACGGGCGTGTGCTATGTATTCTGCTCGGTATCCTGGACGACATCATCCAAGTGTCCGGACCGTTAGCCGGATAGTTACGTTATTTAAGGAAACAGGAAGTGTTCAGCCACATGTGAGACGTCAACCACGACCTGCAACAAATGATGATGCCCAAGTAGGTGTTCTGGCTGCTGTCGCGGCTAATCCCCACATCAGTAGCAGACAAACTGAGCGAGAATCAGGAATCTCAAAAACGTCGGTGTTAAGAATGCTACATCAACATCGATTTCACTCGTACCATATTTATATGCACCAGGAATTGCATGGCGACGACTTTGAACGTCGTGTACAGTTCTGCCACTGGGCGCAAGAGAAATTAATGGACGATTACAGATTTTTTGCACGCGTTCTATTTAGCGATAAAGCGTCATTCACCGACAGCGGTAACGTAAACCGGCATAATATGCACTATTGAGCAACGGAAAATCCACGATGGCTGCGACAAGTGGAACATCAGTGACCATGGCGGGTTAATGTATGGTGCGGCATTATGGAAGGAAGGATAATTGGCCCCCATTTTATCGATGGCAATCTAAATAGTACAATGTATGCTGATTTCCTACGTAATGTTCTACCGATGTTACTACAAGATGTTTCACTGCATGACAGAATGGCGATGTAATTCCAACATAATGGATGTCTGGCACATAGCTCACGTGCGGTTGAAGCGGTATTGAATAGCATATTTCATGACAGGTGGATTGGTCGTCGAAGCACCATACCATGGCCCGCATGTTCACCGGATCTGACGCCCCGGATTTCTTTCTGTGTGGAAAGTTGAATGATATTTGCTATCGTGATCCACCGACAACGCCTGACAACATGCGTCAGCGCGTTGTCAATGCATATGCGAACATTACGGAAGGCCAACTACTCGCTGTTGAGAGAAATGTCGTTACACGTACTGCCAAATGCATTGAGGTTGACGGACATCATTTTGAGCATTTATTGCATTAATGTGGTATTTACAGGTAATCACGCTGTAACAGTATGCGTTCTCAGAAATGATAAGTTCACAAAGGTACATGTATCGCATTGGAACAACCGAAATAAAATGTTCAAACGTACTTACGTTCTGTATTTTAATTTAAAAACCTACCTGTTACCAACTCACTAGGAGTTTGAACAACTGGCAGCTTCCTTTGCAGTTGCACTAGCAGGTTCATTTCCTCAGATTCCTGTGTGTCTGGGTACCAAGCAGAAAACTCCCAACCTCCTGATCTTATAAGAGAAGGATAGTGTGTAGGCTATCTAATCATCTCTTCTCCTAGGTACATCTGTCCAATAGCAAGAAGGACGCTTTGTGAATCTGATCAAATTAGGAATTTCTTGTCATGACGTCTTCTGGTGCCCTCAAGATAGAAAACATTTCCGGATAGTGGATGGGTAACTTCTCTGGGAGCCATATCCTGATAAGACATTTGGGGAACAAGACTGAGCATCTGATTAGTACCCTTGCTTTGACCTATAATGTAAACATAAACGCCGGTCGGTGTGGCCGAGCGGTTCTAGGCGCTACAGCCTGGAACCGCGCGACCGCTACGGTCGCAGGTTCGAATCCTGCCTCGGCCATGGATGTGTGTGATGTCCTTAGGTTAGTTAGGTTTAAGTAGTTCTAAGTTCTAGGGGACTGATGACCTCAGCAGCTAAGTCCCATAGTGCTCAGAGCCATTTGAACCACTTTTTTGTAAACATAAACAACTTTTTTAATAAAGTCAGGGATACAAACTTCCTGTACTCTGTCAATTCTAAAATTAACCAACACCTTTTTAGCAGCGAAGGGGATCCCCTTCTCTACTTCTGTCTAAGAACATTAATTCCGTCGACCTGTAAGATCTCAAGGCTCTGCTTTGCAAGGACCCAAATGGCCTCATTGCCTATGGGTGGTTGTTGAACAAACATCCCGGCAGTGTTCAGGCAACAGAGACGGATGTTGGTTATTTTAGAACAGCTAAGACCGTATGTGCTTGGCACGCCATGAGCAGATGACATTTAGTACATACTGCGGGTTCAAAAGCCTCTGCACACGTGATAGGACAAAGAGAAGCGTGGAAAAACGAAGGGAGGAGCATAAAGGACACGACGATAGGAAACGGGCAAATCGGCTGTAGTGGGACAGCCTTTGCAACGAGGATACCACAAAGTTGTGTTTTGTAAGAGCCAGGCCATGGAAGACATAAGCAGATACTACGGAGAGTTGTACAGATTGGCGAAAGAAGTTGCTACTAGTGCAAACAATTTTAGAAAGGCAGTTGTGAAACTTCGTGATACCTGGTTCTGAAGAGGAAGTACACAAGTGCCCAGACTTCTTACGCCGACTTCCTACGCTAACAACTACTGGCCTTCTGTCCACTCCCGTTAGGAAAGCGTAAACTGTAAACAAAGCCAAAAAAATGGTTCAAATGGCTCTGAGCACTATGGGACTTAACATCTCTGGTCATCAGTCCCCTAGAACTTAGAACTACTTAAACCTAACTAACCTAAGGACAGCACACAACACCCAGCCATCACGAGGCAGAGAAAATCCCTGACCCCGCCGGGAATCGAACCCGGGAACGGGAAGCGAGAACGCTACCGCACGACCACGAGATGCGGGCAAACAAAGTCAAAGTCATTGTACGCTACACACTGAATGAAGACCAATAATGAAAACCAGAAAGTCAGGTAACAGGGCTGAGTCATAATACTCATAGCAATATGACGATGTATATATGGAACAGAAAATTACCTATCATTGTGTGAGCAGCGGGCCCATGTGACATACCAGTTCTTCCCGTTGCGGGTGGTGGCAGAGCATAAGGTATTACGGTGTTCTTAAATAACACCTAAGGCGTTGAAAGGCCTGTTGACAGGAGGCTGACCACACAAATCTGACGCCTTCTTTTTGCAGCTGATAGACTTTGAGTAGTAAATGATTTTGTCCAGAAAAGATTGAATCATTTGAAGTCAGCAGATGCTGCCATATTTATTATTGCGTCGACACGGTCACGTGTGGACGTGATACCCTTGACACGCAGGATGTGCCCCAATCATTTAACACTTGGAGCGAAAAAAACTGCCCTTGTCTAAGTGACAACTTACGCCATTTTCCAAGAACCGCTTGAAAAGCGATTCAAGTTCCTGTGGTGTTCCGCGTGCATCGCTCCTGTTATGAGTATATTGTGCAGTTATAACAATGTGGAATACCCTGAATCGCAGTCTGACTGGAAATTTTGTTCTGTAACTGCCCAGCGTTTGGCGAAGTTTAAACGTTTTCATGGTCGGTGTCTAATACTGTATCTCAACATTCTGTCACACACTGAAGCGCCAAAGAAACTGGTATTGGCATGTTTATTCAAATGCAGAGATATATAAACAGCTAGAATACGGCGCTGCCGTCGGTGATGTCTGTATAAGACAACAAGGGTTTGGCACAGTTCTTAGATCGGTTACTGCTGCTACAATGGCAGGTTATCAAGATTTAAGTGAGTTTGAAATTAGTGTAATAGTCGGCGCACGAGCGATGGGACACAGCATCTCCGACGTAGCGATGAAGTGGGGATTCTCCCGTACGACCATTTCACGAGTGTGCCGTGAATATCAGGAATCCGGCAAAACATTAAATCTTCGACATCGCTGTGGCCGGAAAATAATCCTGCAAGAACGGGACCAACGACGACTGAAGAGAGTCGTTCAACGTGACAGGAGTGCAACCCTTCCACAAATAGCTGCAGATTTCAGTGCTAGACCATCAACAAGTGTCAGCGTGCGAACCATTCAACGAAACGTCATCGATATGAGCTTTCAGAGCCGAAGGCCCACTCGTGTACCCTTGATGGCTGCACAAAACAAAGCTTTACGCTTCGTGTGGGCCCGTCATCAACGACATTGGACTGTTCATGACTGGAAACATGTTGCCTCGTCGGACGAGTCTCGTTTCAAATTGTATCGAGAGGATGGACTTGTAGGGGTATGGAGACAACCTCATGAATCCATGGGCCCTGCGTGTCAGCAGGGGACTGTTCAAACTGGTGGAGGCTGTGTAATTGTGTGGGGCGTGTGCAGTTGGAGTGATATGGGACCCCCGATACATCTAGATACGACTCTGACAGGTGATACGTACATAAGCACCATCACCTGCATCCATTCATGTCCATTGTGCATACCGCCGGATTTGGACAATTCCAACAGGACAGTGCGACACCCCACACGTCCAGAATTGCTACAGAGTGGCTCCAGGAACACTCTTCTGAGTTTAAACACTTCCGCTGGCCACCAGACTCCCCAGATATGAACATTATTAAGCATATCTTGGATGCCTTGCAACGTGCTGTTCAGAAGAGATCTCCACGCCCTCGTACTCTTACGGATTTATGGACAGCCCTGCAGGATTCATGGTGTCAGTTCCCTCCAGCGCTACTTTAGACATTAGTCATGTTGAGGCACTTCTGCGTGCTGGTGGGGGACCTTCACGAATTACGCAGGTGTACCAGTTTCTTTGGCTCTTCAATGTAAAACTCACAGTGCAAGCTTTTGACGACGCAGCTTTATTTGTGCTAGGGAAAGATTTAAATTTGGCACCGACGACGGAACCTTTGCCAGTGGCTGATTTAATAGTTTTACAGAACAGGCTGTTTTTAAAGTACCTCCTGAAACTACAGAGGAGGCTAGGAGGGAGTCATGTCCACCCGAGAGTAATGTTAACAGCAGCAGAGAGGGCTGCTTTACGTTCACTTAAGAGCTGATCCGGATATTGTTATTTTACCCACGGACAAGGGCAATGCTACAATTGTTCTCTACAAGCAGGATTACGTTCAAAAGACGCAGTATTTGCTATCTGTTTCAGTGTATCGCACGATCAGTGGTGACCCAACTAAAGGTGTCGAAAGAAAAATTCCTTATCTTAGGAGGCTATCAAGAGTCTTAATATTTATTTTTCTGTTTCCCCTGGGTTATACGGCCTTCCGAAAGTCCGCAAAGGAGGGGTCATGTAGAAAAACACTTTGTTAATTTGTTGAGTCCACGAGTAGGTCGGTGTGAGCACCACGTTAAAAACTCGGCGGATTTTTTACTTCGACTAGAGGGAATGCATTCGAATGACATTGATATTTTAGTAAGTTTTGATGTGGTCTCTCTATTCACTCGTTTTCCTCTGTATGAATCGTTGCCGTTAATTGATGTTAGGATTGGTACTGAATTAAAAAACCTTTTTCGACATGTGCTGATTTCCATTTATTTATTACTAAGTGACCATTACTATGAATAGACATGGAGTTGCGACGGGAGGCCAGTTTTCACCTATTATCGCCAGTTTGGTTATGGAACATTTCGAGAAACGTTCCTTGGGAGTCAGCGTTTTTGAAACTCGCGTGTTGTTTCAGACATGTAGATGATACTTTTGTTGATTGGCCTCATGGCAATGAGAATTTGAACGACCTTTGAGAACACTTATAAAATAATCAGTCCAACCCCTTTATTTGTTTCACGATGACTATGGGAAAGGATGGCTGCCTTTCCTTCCTTGATTTGTTGACCAATAGGAAGGCTGATGGTACACTGGAACACGAACAGGCTTCTGCAGGATGTTCTTGAGTTCCACCACATATAAGTCTTACTGCACGTTTTTGTGCCCGGAAAACTTTATCTTGGCTTGATGAATTACCCCAAAAAATAATCCCATATGACATTGTAGAATGAAAGCAAGCATAGTATGCCAGCTTTTTCATTTTTATATCCCACATGTCTGACACAGATTCTGTGGTGTTATATTCCATAGGATAACCAGTGCCAAGACAATATTCTACAATAGCACATTTGCTCAGCTGTTGTAAGCATGTGTGATGCTATACAGCAACCGGTCCTCCCCAGTCCTCATAGTCTGACCAATATATGACATGCAACAGCTGCAAGGAATACGGTAGACATCCGTCCTACGCAAAGCATGATCACCATTTACGGAACATAAAAGTACCCTAATCTTAGATGACGGTCGAAAAACACATTTCACATCATATATCCGCAAAAGGCGACCAATCCTGCTGGAAATGCTTCCTGCGTGTTGCAAAAAGGTGATAGACTTTGGTGCCACCTCAGTGTTATCATAACTAACGCAGTGCACGGAGGGTCGACAGCACAACGCCCATCTGATCTGTCTTTCACAAAACCGTACTGACGAAAGGTGGTCTATAAAGATGGGTGAACTCAGCTGACAAACTTTGAGATTCCGTGATGACGTGGGCCCTGTGAACGAAGGTATGAAGTACTCCTTCATGCTTAACTGGATGGCGACAACTATCAGCCTGCAGATGCAAGTCAATGTGAGTATGCTTTCTGCAAAAGGGATACTAACTACTGCTTCCCAATATATTTATTCTTTAATGAAATTTGTCATTAAAAATATATCACTTTTTCAAACCAATTCATGGAATCATTACTAGAAATAAGAATAATCTTCACAAGGATTTAAAGTCACCTAGTCTTGTACAAAAAGGTGTGCATTATTCAGGAACATACATTTTCAATAACTTGCCAGCAGCCATAAGAAGCTTAGCAACCAATGAAATTCTGTTTAAGAGAAGCCTAAAGGATTTATTGGTGGACAACTCCTTCTACTCCATTGACGAATTTCTCAGTATAACCCAGTGATTTGTGTGTGTGTATATATACAAATACAATATAACTTCTGCACAATTTCAGTGCAGTAATGTGTTCATTATTAATAAGTGTGTGTGTGTGTGTGTGTGTGTGTGTGTGTGTGTGTGTGTGTGTGTGTGTGTACAATGTAACTTCTGCACCATTTCAGTGTAGTAATGTGTTCATTGTAAATAAGTATTATAGTAGTTGTATTACACGTTTATTACCTTATAAATAAATAAAAAACCTTTTTTTATTTTAAATTCAGTGCATTAGTATTTGTAAAATGATCCTTTCATATAGTGTCCATTAGAAAATGACGATCATTCCACTTGGGACCTATGGAATGGTACATTAGCTTATTTGTTTGAGTTGTAAATATTTGTCATGTATTGTTGTTTTTCTGACATGTTCTACATCCTGGAGGACCTCCTCACTACGGATCAATTGGAATGAAAGTAAATCTAATCTAATTTAATCTAATCAGAGATTCTGGCATGCACTTCCAGCTATTGGAATAGTGTTATTAATGAAGCAGTTTAAATTAAATCACAAGCAACCTTATAAATGTAAATGGAAGTTTTTGTTTAAATTCTGTGTGGACTCCTGCTCTCTCACTTGCCAAAAAAATAAAAATTAAAAAAGCATAGGAGAGAGTTAATGCTACCTCACTCATTGGTTATTAATTTTCTCTATCGATAGCTTCTGACGTCGGTCATCTTTAGTTGTATGATGACGTTAGTGTTTACAGTGAGTGAGTGAGTGAATGTGAGTGTGTGTGCAGGTGTGTGTGTGCACGCACGTGCTATATCTTTCCAGAATTGTTCTAAAAACTGAGGTTTTAAAATTCCCTTGCACAGTGCTTACATGCTGCAGTTTTGCGTACAAATGACAGGGTGTGCACCTGTCAAAATACCGACGGTTGTTGACAATGTGCAGTCCTAAATGGTTGATTGCACATCGACCAGCGCAGCGCTTCGAAATGGCAGCCGGCCGCGGTGGTCTTGCGGGTTCTAGGCGCTGCAGTCCGGAACCGTGGGACTGCTACGGTCGCAGGTTCGAATCCTGCCTCGGGCATGGATGTGTGTGATGTCCTTAGGTTAGTTAGGTTTAAGTTGTTCTAAGGTCTAAGGGACTGATGACCTAAGATGTTAAGTCCCATAGTAGTCAGAGCCATTTTTTCGAAATGGCATCAAGAAGGCGCTGACCCGTGTGCCACTGGAAAGGGCGGACAGTGCCACTCCTCCATGCAGACAGAGTTCAGAGCCACTTGTCAACGCTGACTTAACCAGTCACCCAGAGATGGGTCAGATGGTTATTCTGGAGTAACCGTTATCACGGTTCCAGTTATTTTTATAACTGTTATTTTTAACGGTTATAAATAACTGTCAAGTTTTTTTCAACACCAAATACTTCGACAGTTTAATAACGACGTAGGTGGAATCCATCAGTTTAGTCATCGGTATAACTGCGAGTAGTGCGAAATGGCAGGAATATCTTACGAATCGTGACATAACATTAGCTAATTAACTGCGGGTACATTTCAGTTGATGTTTGAACGATTATTAGTGTTTCAAATTATATTGATGTAGATAATCAGTGCAGTGCGTGCTCTCGCATTAGCGTTCTCGCTTCCCAGGTACGAGATCCCGGGTTCCATTCCTGGCGGGGTCAGAGATTTTCGCCTGCCTTGAGATGACTGGGTGTTATGTCATCATCATTCATCACCATTCCGGTCGGAGGGAGGCAACAGCAAACCACCTCCATTGGGACCTTGCCTAGTATGGCGGTGTGGGTGCCCCACATCGTTACCCTATGCTCTGTCAAGAAGCATGGGACTTCATTTCCAATTCCAGGTTATCAGTCACTATGAGAAATATTATCCTCACAGCTGCAACGGAAAGTACACGGAACTTCGCCACAGCACTGTTTAAGTAAAATGTTGACAACGTGCATTTTTACGTATGAAGTAATATGTAAGCTGAATATTGTAGGTTAAATTCGAAGCTTAATTTCTTGTGCTGTTCACTTAATAGAATAAGTGTACAGCCTTGTAATACAGCACAAAAATATATGTAATGTGACAGATTCGTTTACTCCTGTACAAGACAGTCTTATTGGGGGAAGTGTGAGTACACTAATCCAAGTTTTATTTGAGATTTGGAAAACTGCTCAATTTCTCCAGCTACAGCATGTGTATAACATATGAAGACATGCAGATCGAATAGGTTGACAGTGTTAAATTTCTGTGATTACAACTCGATAATAAATTCAGTTGGCTAAGGGCCTACCACAGAATTGTTGAAGCGCCTAAACAAGTCTGTATTTGCAGTGAGAATGATGTCAGGTGTAGGAGACATAAATATAAAAAAGCTTACATAATTTTATTCTATTATGTCATAAGGTATCATATTCTGGGGTAACTCATCAAACCTAGCAAAAGTTTTAAGCGTGTAATAAAAACCACTTGTGTAAATTCAAGAACATCATGTAGAAACCTGTTCAAGGAACTTCGAATTCTAACCACTTCTTCCTAGTATATTTATTCCTTAATGAAATTTGTTGCAAGTATTTCCAACCAATAGCTCAATACATAATATCAATACTAGGAATAAGAACAACAATCTATATAAAGGCCTAAAATCACTTACCTCGGTCCAAAAAGGGGTCCAATATTCAGAAACACACATTTTCAATAAATTTTCAGCAAGTCAGCAACCATAAAAAAACTTGGTTTCAGATAAAACAAGGTTTACAGAGAGCCTGAAAGACTTTTTGATAGGCAACTCCTTCTACTCTATAGATGAATATCTTAACAGTGACTGTTAGTCCAGCTTAAGTGAAAATTCTGCTATATTTCAGTTTTAACAGCACTTGGTCACAAAAGTCAAGATCAGGTATTCTGTGTATGATAAATTTATTAAAAGTGCATAACTATGTTTTATTCTGACAGTGTGTAAATTCTGCAAATATTAGCAGCTCCAGCTTACTGTAATACATTTAAATATTTTGACAATATCCTGACAAATGATGAGGATAATAAGTATTATATTAAACTGTTTTGTATTATACTTTCTGACATGTTATTTGTTATTTGTCATCCCCCCCACCCCCCTCCACGACGTCCAGCGGCTATTTCCGTAACAGTACGAAAATATTTTTTCACTCCAGCAGCTATCCTCTCTGGAAATATCACCCAGGTCTACGACCTTTAACTGAAGTCAGAAACATAGTTACTCAGTTACCAACTTCCAGGTTACCTGTAGTGGTATCCCGTTAACTGCCAGAGATCGAGAACTGTGAGTGAATAACGATAACTGCCATAGAAAAATACCGACCTCTGACAGTTATTTCCATAGTCGCTCGAATTCCTTATGGTTACTCTATTTGCACTATGCACCCAAACTAAATTGACAGACAAGGCGGTAGCTCATGTCAATGCCTATCAGCCACCGTTCTGACATTAACTTTAGTTAATTGTTTGTGCTGAAAGTAGCGAAGGCGCACGAAATAGTACACAGTTCTATCAACAGATGGCGCACAATCTCACAGTTATTTCCACGACCTATAGAACGCCCTTCAAATGATCTCTCTCCCCCCTTCGTAGCCAGATTTCCGAAGAGTTGACACGAAAGCGTAGTACGATCTTCCGTCAACATATGGAGCGAGGCACTGTTGGCAGTTATTGAAATAACTGCCAGTATCAGATGAGCGGCTGTCACAGTAACCGTTACTTCTCAGTAACCGGTTATTTATATCAGTTACGTTATTTTTTACCACTCTACAGCCGGCCATCGCTGGTCGGGGCCAGTTCGGTCGCACATTTCGAGAGCATCAGTAAAGAGTAATAGGAAGTCGATATTTAGCCTGCAGTCCGTGAGTAGTAATAGAGAAAAGTATTTGCATGTAAGAGGCATTTTGGATCCCTGCCACTGGCCATCGCAACTTCTCTAACTTTCTTGTTTGTGTCGGTGCTGACTTCCACAGTAGCCGACACAGACAACATCCAGCTACATTCCAGTAAGTTATTTGAACACTGAAATTGCTGGGAGAAACTCAGGTCTCACTCATTAGGTTTTTTAATGACAACCAGAGGCATAACCCATCGACTAGTTGAGACCAGTGAAATAACATGTAGTTCCTGATGCCATACGAGCTTGTCCTAAACAGCATCTACAACAGCAAATAGTAGTGGATGAGCTCTACAAAATGTCTGCTGATGTTTCTATAGATACATGAGCAGTAAAATTTCTTGCACAACCTGGTTTGACATTTTTATACTTTGCAGTAAACAACAATTCTTTTAGGAGAGGGCTTGTCTTTTGGCTGAAAGACACGACTTGTCACTGAGCCCTATGCAGCGAAGGCGAGCTGAACCGCTGATATGTGTCTTCATTGATTAATTACGTGACAGCGTTGATGTTATGCAGACAAGGGTCAGATGAGACTACTGCTTTAGCTGTAACTTCCCTGTCCGGTTAGGCTCACAACTACATCATGGATGAATGATTCCGCTTAGGAAATTTTACTACAATTCTGACAAGTGAAACTGCACTTCCTAGCTCTCTGAAGCATCATTGAAGTAGGCGAATGGCGGTAGAGTTTTGCCCGTGACCACCGACTGATTTTTTTGAATGGCATGCTGTCGTTCTTGCAGTATTTGTTGTTCTTGTGCTGTTGCAGTGACAGCTGTAGTTGCCAAAATTCAAGAAACTTCGGATCTACAGTACCAGCACTTGGTGTGAGTGTGTCGCAGACTGCACAAAATGGTAAGTCCTCATTGAAATTTTTCTGACTACTCCCATTACGGAAGTGTTAACCATAAACAGAGCAAAAGTCATCGTGAGTTATGGAATGAATGAATACCCGTAAAAAGTCAAGGAAAAGAGCTGGGTTGTGGTACACATAGCAATATGACGAGGTAAGAAGCACTTCATGTAACACGGGACAGAAATTTATGGTCACCCTGTGCACGTAGCGTCCTGCGAGCAATGTGCTGCTGGTTCTGCCCCTTGCGGCTCACGGTGGAGAAGCCCGGCAGTGGAGGATCATGTAGTATCTAGGTGCAGCAAATGGGTGTCGCTATCGACGTCCGCTGTAGGTGGGGATACTACATTAACAATGGCAAAATTTCACTCGAAATAAAAAAAAGCAAATGACCTTTTTTATGTCTCTAATAATACCTTCGTTCAGTAGAGTGCCACAGAGTGGAACAGACACACATCCAGCTAACGTCACTGCTCCTGAAAATATCTTCACAGACGGCGATAAAAGGTTGGGTTTCGTAAGACAATTCATAGGATGACTTTGTATTTAAATAATTGTAACAGGTCTCGAGTGTGGTAGTTTTAATTAATTCTTTTATTCTCTTCATACACGTGTTCTTCATGTGAAAACTGTGCAAATTCATTTATTAGTGCCACTCTAATTCGTTATCTAAATGTATGTTTAACAACATGTTTAACTGTATTTTTAACAACATACAGTGTTAATATTCATAGGATGCATGTAGCTTCTGACAATGTGCCATTGTTTTAGAAATGTGTCCATCCATCATGCCAATTTTCTCTCTCTCTCTCTCTCTCTCTCTCTCTCTCTCTCTCTCTCTCTCGTTCTTTCAATCTATAGTTCTCTAAGTGTGTGTGTGTGTGTGTGTGTGTGTGTGTGTGTGTGTGTGTGTGTGTGTGTGCGCGCGCGCGCGCGCGCGCGCGCGCGCGCGTCCTCCCTTACATATGTCTTGTACTGTCTTCTCCATATAGTTCTTTTGCTGTGCTGCATAGTCTTCCATCACGCCAGCTGGAGTGGCCGAATGGTTCTAGGCGCTACAGTCTGGAAGCGCGCAATCGCTACGGTTGCAGGTTCGAATCCTGCCTCGGGCATGCATGTGTGTGATGTCCTCAGGTTAGTAAGGTTTAAGTAGCTCTAAATTCTAGGGGACTGATGACCTCAGAAGTTAAGTCCCATAGTGCTCAGAGCCATTTGAACAATTTTTTTTTTTTTTTTTGTTCCATCACAGTGTCATATAGTCACCTACGGCGTGTTATCCCGCTGCTACAGCCTTCTTTATGCGGAAAGTTTCTTCAGTGATGAGTTTTTGGTATAGGTAAGTAAAGATTAAAGTATAATTTAGTCTGTTTGTATGTCGGCTAGTGGGTGTAGCCCAATAGATAGTCAGCATATGTGGAATATGAGCTGTTGCTTTTAATAAAGCTGGTATGATGTGCTGGTGGAAGTCTTATATCTGTTAGCTGTCTGTGGGACATTAGGACAATATGGCAGCCTCGATGGTCGCAGTGTGACATTCCCTCTACGAAAATTAAGTTACTTAGGTGATTAAAAGTGACTTTGCGATTCAATTGTCGGTGCTAAGAGTAACTGAATGGGTAGTCTACAATGAAGAGATCTACTCAGCTACGATTGACTGGGCATAGACTATAGAGTGGACATGTAAATATAAAACTGAAACCATCTGCTCGACGAAGCAAGATGGCTGAGGAAGAAGCCTATAGCGCACAACAGTGGGCGGACTTAACGGTGTCAGTCATTTCAACATGCTGACGTGGAAAGCTGTGGCTTGAAGAGCCAACAAAACCTGACAGAGATCGGTCTTGCTGATATGGCGTAGCTAGCTAGTGGGGAGCCTAGCAGAGAAATGAGTGGCTTTGTGCAGCCGCTATTTTGAGCTTTCTTGTAGCAAACAACATACCAGCATGGGTTAAGTTTTCGAGTAAATTGCAAAGTTTGCTAACATAGAGCTCCCTGGACTTAAGAAGACAGCCAGGGTTGAGAAATAAAGAGAAAAGTTGCTTTATCAGCAATTCAACAAGCTAACACAAGATTACAGCAACTTAAACTTGAGCTTGAAAGCTGAGCTAAAGCAATCGAGCACACCTTACGCTGGTGTCATGGCTAGACAAGCCATTGCTGCAGAGGAAAGAGCAAATGTAACCAATAAAATTAAATACTGTTTTACAAGTCTCGCACAAATGAAGGTGCAAAAGTGGTATGCTAGAAATTACCTTCTATTTTCAACCAAACAAAGCAGTAAATCTGCATAAATAAGATGTGTAAAATGAAAAATACAGTTATCATGAACAGTTTCAGGAGGCGATACTGTAAAACTAATGAATAATAATAAACTCAAGCAGAGATTCACTTATGGGCCTTCAGCCCTTATTCCAGCAATTATTTGGCTTGGCATGGATTGATAGAATTGTTGGATGTCCTCTTGAGAGTTATCATGTTAAATTCTGTCCCATTGGCGCTTAGATCGTCAAATTCCCGAGTTGGCTGGCAGGTCCTGCCCATAATGCTCCAAACACTTTCAGTTGGTGCGAGATCCAGTGACCTTGCTGGACAAGGTATGATGAGACAAGCACAAAGACAAGCAGTAGAAACACCCGCCGTGTACAGGTGGGCGTAATCTCGCTGAAATGTAAGCCTAAGATGACTTGCCATGAAAGGCAACAAAATGGGGCATAGAATATAGTACACGTACTGCTGTGCAGGAAGAGTAGTGCGGAGGACAACCAATGGGGACCCTCTTGGTTGTCAGGCCATATGTCAGAAGAGATTCAGGCTGGTATCCCAACATTGTCTCCAGACATGTTTGCGGAGGTCATCAGGGCTCAGTTCGAAGCAGGTCTCATCACTGACAATCCTACTCTAGTCAATGAGACTCCAGGCAGAAGACATGACTGGAGATGCATATTGTATTAATACTGGACAAACAACTAACTTCCACCAGCACATCACGACAGCTTTACTACCAGAAACAGCTTATATTTCACACGTACTGACTATTTATTGGCCAACACCCATTACCCACCATAGACACAGACTTAATAATACTTTAATCTTTGCTTATCTATGCCAAAAAGTCACTACTGAAGAAATTTTAGGCATACAGAAGGCAGTAGGAGAAGGATAATAGGCTTTGGGCTTCAGGCCAGAACCGCACTGCTGTTATGGTCGCAGGTTCGAATCCTGCCTCGGGCATGGACATCTTTGATGTCCTTAAGTTAGTTAGGTTTAAGTAGTTATAGGTTCTAGGGGACTGATGACCTTAGAAGTTAAGTCCCATAGTGCTCAGAGCCATCTGACTACTTGACACTGTGATGGAACACTATGGAGCACAGTAAAAGAACTATGATGGGCGTTTGAAAAGTCCGTGCAAAGTCCGAGAGATGGCACCACCCGCGCATATCGAGGTCATGTTTAGTTAGTAGCATCTTTGGAAAGAACGCACAGCAAGTTTCAGCCATATTGGTTTATTTCAATGTGTTTGGCATTCGTGTGAATCAAGGAAGTCGGGTGATTGTCAAAAAATGGACGAAGAGGAATTTCGTGTGGTGATTAACGATTACTTTATGAAAGGAAAAACGCCTCAGGAGACTAAAGAGATGCTTGATAAACATTACAGTCACTCTGCACCTTCGATTAGAACAGTTTATAAGTGGTTTCAAAATTTTCGGAGTGGCCATATGGGCACAAGTGATGCTGAACGCCCTGTGGAGGTTACGACTCCAGAAATCATTGATAAAATCCATGATATGGTGATGGATGACAGAAGAGTTCAGGTGCGTGAGATTGCTAGTGCTATGGGCATCTCGAATGAATGGGTACATAATATTTTGCATAAATATTTGGACATGAGAAAGCTATCCACAAGATGGGTTCCGCAATTGCTCACGCTTGACCAAAAATGGAATTGTGTGAAGTGTTGCAAGGATGGTTTGCAGCTGTTCAGGAAGAATCTGCAGGACTTTAAGCGTCATTTCGTCACTGTGGATGAAACATGGATACATTACTATACTCCTGAGACTAAACAATAGTCTAAACAATGGGTTAACAAGGGAAAATCTGCACCAAAAAAGCCGAAGACCAGTCCTTCGGCCGGAAAGGTTATGGCGACTGTCTTTTGGGATTCACAAGGGATAATCCTCATCGAATATCTGGAAAACGGTAAAACTATTGCAGGTTCATATTATTCATAGTTATTGGACCGTTTGAAAACCGAGCTGCAACAAAAACGCCGGCGATTGGACCGCAAAAAAGTCCTTTTCCATCATGACAATGCACCAGCACACACCTCAGCAGTTTTGGTCACTCCCTATTCTCCAGACTTGGCTCCCTCGGACTGCTATTTGTTCCCCAATTTGAAGAAATGGCTGGCGAGACAAATATTTTATTCAAACGAGGAGGTGATTGCAGCAACTAATAGCTATTTTGCAGACTTGGACAATTCCTATTATTCGGAAGGGATCAACAAATTAGAACAGCGTTGGACGAAGCGTATAAGCCTAAAAGGAGACTATGTCGAACAATAAAAAAGGTTTACCCCAAACACGTAAGTAGTTTTTATTTTTGCACTTTTCAAACGCCCCTTGTATATGGAGAAGACGGTACATATGTAAGGAAGAAGGAAATTCTCTCTCTCTCTCTCTCACACACACACACACACACGCACACACGCACACACGCACACACGCACACACGCACACACACACACACACACACTTAGGAGAACTATAGATAGATAGATAGATAGATAGATAGATAGATAGAGTAAAATGGCATGATTTACAGATATCGAAAACAATGGATTTGTACAGTCTGCAACACATTCACACGAAGTGCTCGTACTATGAATCCGAAGTTGCTTGAACGTTGGCCACTACAGATGCCACTGCAACAGCACAAGAACAACAAATACTTCAACGAGAACAACATGCTGCTAACCTACAGTTTTTGTTTCAATGGCAGTAACAACGTCAATCAGTGGTCACAGCTTAACTCCTACCGCCTTCGCCCTCTTCAATGACGCTTCAAAGAGCTGGGAAGGGCATTTTCATTTGTTAGAATTGTAGTAAAATTCCTTAGTCAAAATCGTTGTTACGTGATGTGGTTGCGCACCTAGCCCTCGAAGAGACGTTACAGCTAATGCAATAGCCACATCAGATCCTAGTCTTAGTGAAGTTGTTAAGATTGGTAAATCTCACGAGACTGCCACTGAAGCTCAGTATACTTTCACTTACGAAACTCAAGTGTCAAAACTAGTTAGCCGCTGTAGCGAGCAACAGTCAGCTGATGATTCTGATTCAGCATTATCTTCTTATGTCGCAAAGGCTTATCTGGGTTCATGGTGGTCTGCATTTCTGGCATCACGTGAGAAACTTGAGCATGGCGCTCTTAATTATTCCCCCTCAGTATCGAGTAAATCGCTTTCAGTACCAAATTGGAGGGGAGGGGGGAGGGTCAAACACACCTCTCCCATCCCCCCCCCCCCCCCCGCCCACCCAATATTGAAACATTCACCACACAAGCCGATGGGACTCCTCTCACCTCTTACCTTAGCAACAGACAGCAAAAGGTCATTCATTATTCACAGTGTTGAGAATGGGTCTGAGTGGGGTATGGTCAAGTGAGGGGGTGCCCCAGGGATCTGAGTTGGGGCCACTCCTGTTCCTTATTCATATGATATACCCTCTAGTATTACGGGTAACTCTAAAATATTTCTGTTTTCTGATGACACTAGCTTGGTAGTAATGGATATTGTGTGCAACACTAAAAAAAAAAAATGGCTCCGAGCACTATGGCACTTAACTTCTGAAGTCATCAGCCCCCTAGAACTTAGTTAAACCTAACTAACTTAAGGACATCACACACATCCATGCCCGAGGCAGGATTCGAACCTGCGACCGTAATGGTCGCGCGGTTCCGGACTGTAGCGCCTAGAACCGCTCGGCCACACTGGCCGGCTGTGCAACACTGGCTCGGTTTCAAATAGTGCAGTTCATGACCTCAGTTCATGGCTTGTAGAAAATAAACTAACGCTAAATCACAGTAAGACGAAGTTTTTACAGTTTCTAGCGCACAATTCAACAAAACCTGATGTTTTAATTTCACAGAGTTGGCATATGATTAGTGAAACTGAACAGTTCAAATTTCAAGGTGTGCAGATAGATAGTAAGCTGTCGTGGAATCCCACGTTCAGGATCTTGTTCAAAGGCTTAATACTGCCATTTTTACTATTCGAATGGTATCTGAAGCGAGCGATCGTTCGACACGAAAATTAATCTACTTTGCTTATTTTCATTCACTAATGTCGTATGGTATTATATTTTGGGGTAACTATTCCCATTCTAAAAGGATATTTTTGGCTCAGAAATGGGCAGTTCAGGCAATAAGTGGTGTGAGTTCACGAGCCTCTTGTCCACCCCTGTTCAAGAGTCTGGGTATTTTGACATTGGCCTCTCAATATATGTATTCCTTACCGTCATTTCTTGTTAACAATATTAGCTTATTCCCAAGAATAAGCACCTTTCACTCAGTTAATACCCAGCAGAAATCAAACCTGCATTTGGATCTGACTTCCTTAACTCTTGTGCAGAAAGGCGTGCAGTATACTGCTGCATCTATTTTCTCAATATGCTACCACTCGAATTCAAAAATCTTAGCAGCAATCCACGCGCTTTCAAATCGAAACTGAAGTGTTTCCTCATGGGTCACTCCTACAAGTATTCTGTCGAGGAGTTCCTTGAAAAATTAAGCTGATTCTTGTTGCATTGTTGATTGCGTTTACTTAAACTTATGGACTCACTTTTTTCGCGTTCATAAACATTTATTTTTATCTGTTATTACTTTTATGTTGTAATTTCATGTACTGACACGTTCCATGACCTTGGAGATTTGCTCCTCAATTTGGTCCTACGGAACTTGACGTGTAAGTAAGTAAATAAATAAATAAATAAATACATAAATATCTGTAGAACCATTAGCGAACTTCTGTAGAGATCAACCACTACTCTTTCCTGTTATAGATGCTGTTCAGGACAAGCTAATATGGCTTCAGGAAGTAGGCGTTATTTGACTGGTCTCAGTCATTTAATAGGTGACGCCTATGGTTGTCATTAAAAAACCTAAGGAGTGAGACCTGAGTTTCTCCCGGCATATACAATGTTCACGTAATTTACGATATAATGCAACCGACTGAAGTTGTCAACAAGCGTTGGTAGTTCAATAAATGCACATATTGTCATTTTCACGGAAAAACTGTAGCAAGTAAGCGCTGCGCAACGGAATTTACAACCAGGAGTGATGGTTTGGGGCCATTTCTTTTCGAAGCGGGATTCCTTAGGTTTTCATCCACTGCACTCTTACAGCACAGTGGTCCATCGACGACATTCTACGGCCCCTCCCTTCCCCCCCCCCCCTTGATAGGAAGCCATCCAGGGCTTATATTTCAGCAAGATATGCCCGCACGTACACGGCGAGAGTTTCTATTACTTGTCTTTGTGCTTGCCTCATGGTACCCTGGCCAACAAGGTCACTGAATCTCTCTCCAACTGAGAACATTTGGAGCAGGGCCCTCCTACCAGGACTCTGGCGATCTAACGTGCCAATGGGACAGAATTTGGCATGATATCCTCCAGGAAGCATCCAACAACTCTATCGATCAATGCCAGGCCGAATAACTGCTTCCGTAAGGCTCGAAAGTGGTCCAACTCATAACTGAGTTGCTGAATTTGTGGATCTCTCTCTCTCTTGAATAAATCATCTATTTTTTTCTAAAATTATAATCATTTGTTTGTCTGTACATGTACATGAAACCTGCCAATTCCGTCCTTTTCGGTTAATTCCTTCCTAGTGTGTCCATTTATTTGTCTTAGAGTGTATAATTGGGACACTTGAGTGGATGGGTTCACTCTGGAGCTGCAAGCCATAGGGAGAGATCACACCCAGACAGATATGTAAGTACTTTCATTCATCCACAGTTTTATGTATTTATCCATTTTTTCGTATCTTCTCAAAGTTTGCGTATTTTTTCGCCCATTTTCGTATTTTTCCATATATTCCACAATTCGTATTTTTCCATATATTCCACAATTTTGTGTGTTTTCACACAATTTTTCTTTTTTATAAGAGGGACATTTGAGTGGATTGGGTTATATCTGAAGTTGGGCTGTATTGGAAGTGGTTGCAGATTGATTCTATTTGTTAAATTACTGTTGGAAAGGCCAAATTCTCTTAACCTTCTCGTTCATCCACAAAAATTCCTTGTATGAGACTTGAATTGAGTAGACTGTGAGAGTGCCTAGCCCCCACTATTCACAGGTTCCTTTCTCTTTGCTTATGGTGCTACCACTTTTATCTTTTATTAGCTGCTTTTAGAGCTGAATGGCTTTCTTATATCTTCTCCTGAGAGTTTTCTTGCTTCATTTTGATTCAGTAGTAGCCCCATTAGTTCAACATCCATTTTTCTTTTCTGTGTGTGGTTTTTTTTATTCTTCTTTTCTCTTTGTAATCTTGCTTTATTCTTCTCCTACAGTTTCCTTTATTCTTCTCAAACAGTTTCCTTGTAACATCCTCCTCTACACTTTCTTTTTGTTGCTGCCTCATCAACACTGAACGAACCAAGGGTTCTACTCCCAGTCCCTCATTTGCTGCAGTTTCAAATGCAAGCCTAATCATTTTTCATATTTCTCCAACACTGTTGTGCTGCCCTGCTCCCTCTAATGTCTGTTAATATTTCTTGATACTGCCTTTTGATTTAAGGTGCCTCTAGGCCAGCTATGTTGTATTTTTGAAGGTCTATTGTACTTCCTTTTGAAGAACTAGATATACTTGCCACAATTCCTGCCCATGACAGATAGTGATCTAATTCTGTGTTGGTACCCCCGAGCCTTCTCACATCGCAGAGGTCCAATTTATATGTTGCATTTTTCAGTATGTGGTTTAGCACACTGTCTTTGGAGATTTCCATGTCCACTAACGGATGTTTTTATGTAGGAGCTGAGACGATGCAACAACTATATTACAAGACGTTGCAAATAAGATTAATATAACTCAGTTATCAGAACTTCTCTTGTGTTCACTATGTGGTCCGACTGTTTTGAACACCTTTCTTTCCACACATGGATCTTGAGGTCTCAAACAATTATTTTGATATCATGACTTGGAGGGACATATATTCTTTTCGGTAGTTCATAGAATAAATCTTTTTCTTTGTCCTCGGAGCATGAGCATTAACTATACTGTGATGAAAAATCTCTGCTTAATCCTCAGTTGTGAGAGCCTTGAAACTTTGGACATAAGCCAAATCATTAGGTGTTTATACTTACTGTGTACTGAGAATTATAATGTTACAAGTATGTGGGCGAATTGCTCACCCACCTAGGCCTGGTATTGAGGAGATAGGAATTTGTTGCACGGCTAAATATTAGCACACCCAGGGCACAGGACACACCACGGCCAGCTTGGTTAGTTGAGCGTTTCCATTCCACACGAGTTCAGTTGCAGAGACAATGACCACATTGCTGGAAATGGGTAAATCCCAGAGCTGGGAATTTGGGTGGCTCATGTTGCATTAGCTTTGTACCGAATACCCTGCAGGACATGGCGGCATGTCACACACTCTTAAAGATGGCCAAGTTACAGCTCTTTGAGAGCTGACAGGACCTCATATCAAGTATTAAAGGAAATCAGGATAAATTGGCAACCCTAAGAAAAATGATGCGTATCCAGTGATACAATAATATTTCAATGCCTTTAAAACTAAAAAAGTTAGTATTTCACAGTGAGCCTCTGAATTAATAACTTTTAATTCCTTCATATGATTTCAACACGATATCTCACATGATAGCATTGCACTATAGCTATCATCGTTGAAAGATACATATCGGTATCTATTTTATTTATTGATTTACGACATTTTTTTATATCTTTTTCATTATGCAAATGTCTGGCAGACCATCATATTCTCCACATTTACACAGCAAATGAACACAGCATGAATACCTCACATTTTGTCATACTTCGGTATTTATTGAACAAACAGTTTAATACTTTGCCAATAATTTTATTTAAATGTTGACTGCAAGTGCTATTGAAAACTGCAAAATTAAAAATGGTTAGTCTCATATGTTAGCAGACACTGCAATTCAAAACAGGGCCAAAATTCTGCCAAGAAGGCATAAAGAATAGTTAATATATTATTTAAGGACACTTGTCATTTAACACAAGTACACTTGCACAAGAATACTGGCTTATTTATTTACGAACTAACAATTACTTATATTATTTGTAAATGATCTGAAGTTATTGAACTTTTAAACATTTCTTTTATTTAAATATTGTTATAATATATTATTTAGTGGTCAAGGTGAGTCAGATCATGTATGTGCAGTAGAACCTGAGAATGATGTATTTTTGGTGGGGACAACCTTCAGTCAATGAGAGTTGGACAGTAGCAGAGCACTGCTGGAATAAAGTGGGGACTGGGACTTTGAGTGAAGAGCTCAAGGAAGCAATTCTGGACCCGACGTCAAGTTCTGGAAGCAGGCAGAACTGTCTGCACTTATTTGGTTGGATTCAATCATGAAGTGAATGGACATATATTGTTACCATCCTCATAACACTCAGTGTAACTTTACTGCATTTCATACAGGTATTTTCTGTCTGTACATTAACTTAATATCATAGGACCACTTTCCATTTATCTGAGATGTTCTTTCTTGAATAAAGAGTATTCAACACAATTCTCTGTTGCCTACATCAAATACAGACATTACAACAGAACCCTTGTTATTCAATTACTCATTTAACTTTTATTTTATGTTTCTGTGTATTTTATTACATCACAATTATAACTAATGCATAGAATATTTGACTGCAGGATCACAGCTAGAGATTATTATTTGCAGCAAGTTAGTTGCAGGGCATGAAAGCAGACGTGCATGACTTGACCCTATGACTACATCGAGCTATTCTTTTTAAACAGAGCCATGCATAGCCCAGGTATCTGAAGTATGAGTAATCACAAGTTAAGATGCAACTGGTTTGCTCGTACGGAATGCTGTTTAGAGAACAACTACTAAGCAGTAACCGTCAGGTAATTCTGTGCCTAATTCACATCTTTCCTTGGAGCCACAATAAAATCAGTTTGCTTCTTGTTTCTCCAGGATTCCACTTCCAGTTCAGTGTATTTCTTGGAGGGCTATGATACCAGACTTGAGAGAAAGAGAAAGAGAGAGAGAGAGAGAGAGAGAGAGAGAGAGAGAGAGAGAGAGTGTTCCATCAAATAATATTTTTTAGGCAAGCAGACAATACAAAGATTGTATGTCATGTTCCTATATAACTAACTATTTTCATTTGTTTCCTTTTGTTTTCCCATAATCCTGTCCTTTTCTGTGCTGAGTCTACTTTGTTTAATTGGTATGGCTTTTTCCATTGTAGTTTGACGAACTTTTTGTTTTTAGTGATGAGCTGTCAACTTGTCGACCAACTCCCTGCCAATTTGACTGAGATTTGTATTTCAGGTTAACTGCCCTTGGCATTTTGGCTTGATCATGCCAAAAGATAACCTCTTTCCCTATTATGCAGGACACATTTTGTCTGGCTTCTCGGTTGAGGACCGTTTGGCACTGGTGGTCCTGCTACTGCCAGCACAGACTTCTGTTTCATTGGAGCATGCAAACCCTCCTGCCTGACAATGAAGGTGTCTTAGTTAATGCAATTTCCTATGAGAGGGCCCTAGTAGCTGTTTCTTCAGAAGTTTTATAACACTGTGTACTGCAGACAGTATCTCTAATCATGAAGTGTTCTACTATGTACCTTTCTCTCCAGCGGTTGGACAATTCCTCTTTTAAACTTGAGTCACAGTTCCTCTATATGCTCCTGTCCAAAGCTAAATATTTCAATATCCTCCTTTGTACTTTTGTCTGCCCCTGTAGGTCAGTGTTCAGCATGTCTGCTGCAATGTGAAGGTTCTGGATTTGATTCCAGGTTTTTCCTTGGATGGGAGGTCTGGAACAGGCTGCAATCAGATTCGTGATGGCAACTCAGGAGCTACTGAAGCAAGAAGTAAGGCTCCAAAGTCAAGAATGCCAACAATGGCTGGGACAGTGGTGTGCTTACACCACACCCCTCCATATCGCCTCCCAATGACACTACTGGCAGTTGATGAAATGGCAGGCTGACAGTTCTGAATGGCCAGTCTGGTCTGCTTTGTACTTTGATAAACACTGTTGGTACAACTGTCTCATGGTCATTGACCCCAATTTCAATGTGAAAACCATCAAAGAGGTCAGGTCTACTTGTTGGCCGAGCGAGTTTCATTGAGCCAAGAGTTTCATTGCACTGTGATACACAATATTCTACTGTCACACTCAAGAGTAGTTGCTGACACATGCAAAGAGCAGTAGGGTCTATACATTCACATATCTGTAAGCGAGCATGGAGATCCAATAAGCAACAGTAAGCACAATGATACTCTATGCACTGATGGTAAGGGCTGTGACACACACACACACACACACACACACACACACACACACAGTGCACTAGAGCTGTGTGTTTCAGACATTACCACCCATCAAATGGAACCCATTTCACATGTACCACTAAAATGCACATGTCACAACAGGAGACTATGCTGGCATTGGTTTGTGGCATGTGGTCAGTCTTCCCGTATTGTCGCTGGAAGTTTCATCACTCCCACAATATTCTATACAACTATGAAATTGTACTACCAGAAACATACAACTTCCTATCCATCTCTGCAACACATGGTCAACCTTCCCATACTGTCACTGCATTTTTAATCACCCTTACACTATTCTGAACAATTATGAAGGGACACTATTGGTGACACACAACTTCATATCCACCTTGCACTGACTGTGATTGTTTTCCACTCTGCCAATGATTTAGCTATGTTTAATGTCATCCAAACATATTCTGCGCCACCTTGTTTTGCTACAACTACATTATTGTAAACCAAACATAAAATATTCTGTAAGAACCACTATACACAAGACCATTCCCATACATACTATAACAAGCATTCTAAGCCGTCTCACAACGTCATTCCATACAGGTCACTTGTTTATATGTTGGCGTCTCACATTTTAGCCCACAGTGTCGTCACAATAATTATTTGTATCCCTGAATTTACGAATGTGTGTGCACAATAAGATACCTATAAGTTCATGTAAATGATATTTGTTAAAAAGAGGTTTATTTTTTAAAATTTCAATAAAGCCAAGAAATTAGCAAACCCATTTGCAAATCATCATTATCAAATTGAGACTGTAGCAATACTAAGTGGGTGGTGGAGCATGCAGTAATGAAGTGGTGTCTGGAGACATTCAGTGAAGATTTTCAACTTACATTGTAGATTACTTAATAACCGACTTACAAAATGTTGAAAATTAACTTGATATTTTTGTCTGATACTGGCAAGTTTGATGTTTGTAAAACCAAGGACTGCTGTGCATGTCAATGAAAAATAAAGGTCCGGAGCAACTGCAGTAATAATTTGGTTCAAAACATGAACTGATTGCTATTGATTGCTATTTGTCAAAAACTGATAAAATATCAAGCATTTGCCCAAGTGTGAAGACAAACAGATGGTCTATTTTCCAATGTAAAAAGCCAATAGTAGCTTCCTTTCAATATTAATAAGGTAATGATTTATCACTTTCAAAAGAGAGGATACTCATAATATAGTGTGTGTCTCAGACATCTGCAAGCAGCAATCTACTATATGAGGTATGCAGAAAAACTGTTTGGGTTTAAAAGGGTAGGATGACTGTGCTGGCAGATTTAAGTTTTTAACTAGTTTGTGAGGCTTGATTTGGAGGTATGGTAGCCATAAAACGCAAAGCTTTCATTTCTGTTTCTGGTATCTCTCAATTTTAATGTTAGTAAGAGTTGTGTAGATATTCTAATTCCGTTTACATTTGAAAGTAATATTTTGATAAGAATCACCGACAGATTTTTTAATTAAAATAATCTGTTACATTATTTTCATCAGCCTATTACTGCAACTAATAAATATTCACAAGAAAACACAAAAACTGTAAAATCTGATAATATATTAAAATATCTGCAATTTGTTTACACTCATTATAATTCATGTTCCTCAAACAATACGAAGTTTCACCTGACAAGTTCTCAACAAATCAATCTTTGTACTGATAATAGAACAATTCTCTCTCTCTCTATTGGAATGAAACAGTCTAACCAAAAGTACCTGGATGCCACCTGAAAAACAGTATGCGTGGACAAAATCTGTTGCCAGTTACATGAATGTTATACTTTTAATAAGTCAGTGTAGAACATTTGTCACTGTTAAGAAGAAGAAGAAGAAGAAGAAGAAGAAGAAGAAGAAGAAGAAGAAGGAGGAGGAGGAGGAGAAAGTAAACATGGACTGACCGAAGCCCAAAACTGAGTGTAACAATTTTTGATCTCCAGAGCCTGATGACAGTACAATGTATTAACTATAAACCAACAATCGTCCACTGCTCTACCCCATGTACTCCATCACTGCAGTTTTTCACTATGGAGAGTGTTGTAAAGGTGAAGAATATGTCAAATGCGTTAGATGCCATTAAACTAATTCCCCTCCCACCCCAAAAAAGGTGCATGCGCCACACACGCAACTGATAGCAGTTTCAGGTGGTTGTCTGGGTATTTTTGCTTATATTGTTTCACATATGTGTTAAATGATTTGCCATTTGTTGTAAATCACAAAAACCTAGCAGCAGCAGTTACATAAGTAAAAAAGGAGAGAGACAGTCATATTTAATACTAAAGTGTTTGAAATCAGTTACATCCGATGGAACTCCAATAATGTTAATCACACAATTAACAAAAATTTGTAAGTAATCCACATGCATGGCTACAGTACTTAAAATCTGTAGGCAGATCAGAAAACTCAACTTATTTGTCACAACATTTTGCCCTGCACAGAAACTATCAAAAATTTAGAAACTTTTACACAGTTTAAGGAAAGAAAACAAATTGTTGCCTCCTGCACACAGTGTGAAAGCAGTTCTTACAGGTTCAAATGGCAAGAAACATATAAAAAAATAAAATTTTGAAAGACAGCAGTAGAGAGCAGTTCTCTCTATTTGAAACAAAAATACCTCTGCATATAAAAACAAAAGTGAAATTTATTTTTGTTATTCAACAAAAGAGTTACTTCATTCTCACTACATCATCATACATATAACTTTATATAGTTTGTAGACACTGGAGACACCCACATACAATGTCTTCTGTTACTCTCTAAGGTTGGCCATTGTCATCCACAGTTTCTTCTCTGCTTTCTTGGTAATTAATCCAAGACTGTTCTACTACAGCAGAAACTCTCTTCTCATATTCCCGTTTGTTTTCTTGATATAGTTGTGCAGCAACAGAATTTGCAGGAGAATTTGGATTGGGCTCATCTAAGAGAGACTAATAAAAAAAAAAAGTTCAGTTTATTCATTTGTTACTTTCATGTCACATATACATGGGAATTTGTGGTAGTATATTGCGTTAAAGAAAGACTGGTGATAATTCAGACAGCTCACAGGTAATGATATACCAACTGACTTACTTCACGCACATACACAATCATACTGCAGATCATGTCATGAAATTTTTTCAGTTTTCTTATCATTTCACCACTTACAAACATTGTTTCAAGCACATTACAATATTATGGACATACAAAAAACCAATGGGAATGAAATATCTTATCCAATCAGATACAGGTCTCTAAAGGTATTAGAAACAAGAGATTCTGCATACAACAGTTAAACAAACATTGCATTTGTTTGTGAAGTTGACATCCGGTTGCACTTACCTGGTTTATTCATCATATTCTTGCACAGTATCCCATTCGGCCACTGTCATTTCATTAATCCCAACCGTTTGGTATTAATTTCACATAAAACAGGCAGTCAGTTACACTGACGTGACAAAAGTCATCGGATACCACCTAATATCGTGTTGGACCTCCTTTTGCATGTATAGTGCAGCAACTCGACATGACATCGACTCAACAGGTTGTTGAAAGTTCTCGGTGGAAATATTGAGCCATGCTGCCTCTACAGCCATCCACAATTGCAAATGTGTGCCAGTGCAGGATTTTGTGCATCAAATGATCTCTCTATTGTTTCCCATCAATGTTTGATGGGACTCATGTCGGGTGAATTGGATGGCAAAATCATTCCCTCAAACTATTAAAAACTGTGACTCAGTGATGTGGGGCAGTGTCATCCACAAAAATTCCACTGAAGTCCATGAATGGCTGCAAATGGTCTCAAAGTAGCCAAAAATAGCCCTTTCCAGTCAATGACTGGTTCAGTTTGACCAGAGGACCCAGTCCATTCCATATGAACGCTGCTCACACCATTGTGGAGCCACCACCAGCTTACACACTGCCTTGTTGACAACTTGAGACCATGGGCTCGCAGGGTTGCACCACACTCAAACTCAAACATCAGCTTTTACCAACTGAAATCGGGACTCGCCTGACCAGACTATGGATTTTCTCCAAACAATACGGTCACGAGCCCAGGAGAGTTGCTGCAGGCGATGTCATGCTGTTAGCAAAGGCACTCTCATCAGTCATCTGTTGCCATAGCTCATTGACACCAAATTTCACTGCACTGTAGTAGCGGGTATGTTTGTCCTATGTCCCACATTGATTTCTGTGGTTATTTCACGAAGTGTTTTGTCTGTTAGCACTGACAACTCAATGCAAACAGTCCTGCTCTCAGTTAAGTGAAGACCATGTGCCACTGCATTGTCTGTGGTGAGAGATAATGCCTGAAATTTGTTGTTCTTGGCACACTCTAGACACTGCAGATATCTGAGTACTGAATTCCTTAATGACTTCTGAAATGGAATGTCATATGAATTTATCATCACCTACCATTCCATGTTCAAAGTCTGTTAATTCCTGTCATGCAATCATTATCACGTCGGACACCTTATCACATGAATCATCTGAGTACAAATGACAGCTCCGCCAATACACTGCCCTTTTATACCTTGTGTATGCGATACTATTGCTATCTGTATATGTGCATATCACTACCCCATGACTTTAGTGATCCAGTGTATTATATTTTACTTGCCAAAACCTGTCCGATTAAAAGGGATGCACATCAAAGATGCAACACAGGACACTACAAATAATGAACACACATACATATTATTCCCTCCTTCTTCCTTCCAATCATTTAACACATATTTTTTGTTTGAGTCATGTTCTAGCATCTCTCTCTCATCCCTCCCCCCCTCCTCCCCCACCACCACATGCATGCACATCCCTGAGCGAAGTGGCAGAGGCGAGACATTGACTCTATATTTGGGAGGACAGTGGTTCAAATGCCCACACAGCTATCTAGATATATGTGTTCTGCAATTTCCGTAAATCAGTTTAGGTGAATGCCTAGACGGTTCCCTCAAAGGACACAAATAATATCTTTCCCTTACCTGAGCTTGTGTTCTGTCTCAAATGACCTAGATGATGAGACATTAAACTCTAGTATCCCCACACCCCCCTCTCTGCAGACAGATGAGATTCTTCCGTGACAACATGTTTTTCTAATACATCATTAACTCCAAAATAATGGTCTGTAAAACCATTTACTTGTTTTATCACATTTAGCCTTGCAGCCTCATTCCAGAAATGGTAGTTGATATTGAGTACTTTTCATGATCCCACATGTTTGACATAGAAATGGTACCCAATCCAGCACTGACATTTTCGTGTAGCAAATATACAAACACGTCACACAAATTAGAGAACACATCAGATCAAACCAGATTTTCACTTCCATAATGGCCTTCATATTACTAACAGAACCCTGAGAGATTTTATTACGAAAGTATATCAGCAGCAAAGCGTTCTAGTGAAAGCACTGCAATATAATTACAACACTGCCATGTAATGATCGGATAGTTGCCACATCACTGAAATTTACTGCAAAATATGAAGCTAATGTAAGGACTAAAGCAGTCCTCGCACTGAAATGTGTGTTGTACAAACTCCTATACAATTACGTGCAACTAATATTACCTATGTAATGTAACTGGATAGATAAAAAAGTCTACTCACCAAGTGGCAGCAGGAGAACACACATTGAAAAAAAGTTTTACTTATGCAAGCTTTCGAAGACAGTGACTACTCCTCCCAGCACAAGGGTTGAAGGGCAAGTAAAAATGGTGAAGGAAAATGACTGGAGAGGTTTAGAAAATGGGACAGAGTTCAGAAAATTCACTCAGAACCCTTGGTCAGCGGAGACTTACTGGACAGGATGAGAAGGGAAGCCTTTCCTTCTCATCTCATCCACTAAGTCTCCCCTGACCTGGGATTCTGGGTGACTTTTCTGAACTCTAGTGCCTTTCCTGAACCTCTCCTTTTCCTTCACCACTCTTCCCTCCCTTTCAACCCTTCTGCTGGAAGCTTACATAAGTAAAACCTTTTTTTAATGTTTTTTTTTCTGTTGCCACTTTGTGAGTAGATTTTTTTATCTATCTAGTCACATTATACTGTCAAAATTGATTATTTTTGCTGTTATAATATTAGCTATGGACAATTACCAGAATGCTGTAAGTTTCAAACAACCAACAGAACCCAAATGTCTAATGAATTACCCTACTTTCAGCTTATAATAGACTCTAAAATTTGCTTTACAAATACCAAAGTTTCAACAGATGGCTTGGCGTAACTGTCCAGGAGCTGTTGATTTAGAAGTACAAACCTAAGTGTCTTAAATTTATTAGCAAAAAAATCATTATTATGGGCTTTCTACAGAATTAATTTTTTTGTTAACCAGTTTTCAACTTGCAAGGCTATCATCGGACTTTAACATACTATTGTTGTTGGAGATGATGGCCTCATAAGCCAAAAACTGGTTAACAAAACAAATTATTACTGCAGAACATACATAATATTGTGGTTTCCATTTATAATTATGAAGTTTTTGTACTATGAAGTTACAGAAGAACCAGTCTACAGGTCTTAAATTTCTTTAATTTTTTATTGGAATTCCTGTGTGACAGCTAGCGGTGATAATTGCATGTAAAAGAGCAGAACTTTACTAGTTTACTTGGTTTATAGTGTCCAACACAAAGACAATGAAATAGTCTATTCACTGCTGTTAGGAGGTGATACTAAGTTGATAGCACCAGTAATGGGGTGTATTCCATTAGTTGTGGAACTGAAGGAAACTGGAAATTATTCTAATAGTGTAACACAGCAATGGACTCACAGAAAAGAATTTGCCAAGTTATCCAAGATTTTCTCTTCATCAGATACACTACATAACTTAATCTATAACAATTATTTGTCTTCTGCCTTTAACAAACCAAATTTTAACACAATTAATAGATAGAAGAAAGATGAGAAAAAAGGCATGCTTGGGTCTGCTGTAAGTCACTTCTACACAGCTATATCTGAAAGTGCCACCAGAGCTATTAACACGTAATCATTAGTTTACAATCTAAAATTGGGAAACCATGCTTTTTATTGGGATTAACAGATAATCTCAATATCTTACTGAAGATGGTAAGCACTGTGCAAGCTGGAAAATATGATATATCTGTATATCTGTTCAAATCACACCAACTCTGCCTAACGCATTCGAAACTGATTACATATGACAGGGTGTTCAAGAAGTAATATTTGTCAAAGCTAGCAGAAAAATTCCTATAATGATATGTCCGGAAGCCAATACCTGCTGGGATATGGGTCTCAGTTCACAACCTGCGTTTTATTTACAATTGAGGCAGGATTCACAAGAGATGGCATAATAAATTACCACAATCCACACATGGGGGGAGATGCAAATCCTCAGGCAGCTGTGGAGGTGAGACATTAGGATCAAGTATGGGCAGGAATTGTCAGTGACACTCTTAGAGCCGTACACATTACCAAACAGATTAACAGGTACTGTGTACCACAGATTTCAGTTAAATTACCAGTGCAAAATTTAGTACTTTACACCTGCAGAAAGACAGTGACTGGTTTATGCACAACACGGCACCTCCTCATTTTCTACGGATCATGCGGCAGTACCTCACCTCGATGTTTCCTGGCCAATGGCTTGGTCCAGGTACTGTAGCATGGCCTTCCCAATCACCAGACGTGAATCCATTGGATTTACGGTTAAGGGAACATTTAAAGGCATAAAGGACATTTGAAACCCTCGACAACATGCAGATGTTACAGGAGCATGTGACCAATGCATCCTATGCAATCTGACTGGAGCCAGGTGTATATGAAAGAGTGCACGATTCACTTCAAAGATGGGCTGACGGCTGTGTCAGGTTGCATGGTGACCACATGCAGCACTGCCCATAGCACCTACTTCTACATTACAGACACATGGGAATGAGAGGACAGATTGGCCCATATCTCAATTGGTATTGGTTTACAGAAATATCATTACAGGAATTTTTTGTCCAGTTTTTTACAAGTACTACCTCCTGTATGAATATGTGACACTTTTTTTAAACATCCTGCGTGTGTTTGGGGGGAGGGGGCGGGGGGGCACAATACAGTTAGTCAGCAATATGTAACATTATTTGTACTCTCTAAATCAAAGCAAGCGTTTAGAAAGTAGTCAAGATGGAAATTGTAACACAAGATTATAAAAATATGTTCACATTATACAATGATGTAATCTACATCATTCAAATAATGTTCACTTCTAAGGTGCACACCAGATGATTAGTTGGCTATATATTATCTACTTACCACCAGAAAGCAAGGGGCCTACATTCAGGCAGTAGAAAGGACATAGCGCGCATCCTCTATTATAGCACCACAGCAGACTCAGTGGTTTATGTTAAAGTTGTACTCAAAACTGTAGCTAACTTAAGAGTTTTTACAGATGGCATTACTTCTCAGAGTTCAAAAGGCTTATTAATGCAGAAAGTGACCAATAACTATAACAAGATTTATTTGTTGAACCTACATACTGATACTGCAGCCAAAAATGACGCTTATGTTGTCCTAGATACCCAACCTATATTATACCAATATTTTGTAAGACAACAATAAATTATATAAAATTTGTGGAATGCATGAAGTTTCCACACAACAGATATTATTCAAAACACCAAATTAAGATGTTTAACTACACTGCAGGAATCCACAATACAAAATATACTCTCTCAGTACCTCAATATGTTATCATGTGCACTTTAATGAGTCTGACTAAACCACCATGTACAGTCATAAGAACATATAAAATGTATGGCTACTAAAGGCATGTTTGCTGTGATTATTCTGGCTTTATAGTTCTCTCTCTCTCTCTCTCTCTCTCTCTCTCTCTCTCTCTCTCTCTCTCTCTTTTAAAAAAGGAAACTATAATGAAGGAAGCAGAAGTACACACTGAGTAAGGCAAGCCTATGTATCATGTTTAAGAGATAATTTCAAATCATTTTATCACACACTTTTTTCTGATGATCGTACACATATCCTTAGCTTAAGCACGTTATCAGACAAACAGCAATGTTTGTTTTCGATAGGCAAATACATTACCAAGATAATTTGTCAAGTCATCATTGAACACAGAATTTTATTCAACTAACATCCACAGATAAAATAATTCATGTTGAGTAAAAAATACCATTGTAGCTGTATGGTTGCTTTATTTAAAAAGCATGACCAAATTTGTAATGTTAGTTACATCATCAGGTGAGGGCCTCAACAAGAAGACACTGTGAAAAATACAGGAAGTGACAATCCTGGATAAAACGAATGTCAGATCATTGCCAAAAGTGGCTGAACACAAGTGATATAAAATGTGACAACGACCAATACTTACACTTACAACATAATACTGGAACACAAAGTATATTAAACTTTTTGCTCTGATTCCTACAATTTCACTCCATTTTAAAAAACATGTTGGAGTTCATAACAGATTAATGTAGAAGGGGGGCCAATAGCCGTAACCTAAAAAGGAATATAAATAAATCATTAAAATACGATGTGTTTAGGAGAACAGAAGGAAAAAGAAAATATTGGAGAATGCTATACCATGTATTTAGTGGATCAGACGAGTGGAGTACAGGGCTGCGCCACTGCTGGCCGCAAACTAACACGGAAACATATGGCGGACCACTAGACTGGTAGTGCATGCCCAGTGGACGCTGAGTGTGAGAAAAATATTAGAAATTGGTTGCACATGAGATCTCAAAGTCAAATACTTGCAATAGAAAATCTAAAATGGATACTACTGAAAGACATAAATGGTGTGACTATTACTAATGAGGGGAAAAGAAAGAGAAAGAGAGAAAACAAAAAAAAAAAACAACACTAAAGTATCAAACTATAAATGACCAAAAAAATGGAGGGGGGGGGGGGGGAGGAGGAGGAATATAGAGAGTGAGGCAACGCATAAACAGGTAAACAGGCTGGATTATTCACCGAGATAGTCAAAATTAGCCAAGATCAATCTATGTTTCAATTCAACTTGGGTGTTGAGAGTATGACTATGAGATAGCTTTTAGGCACCGTAAAATCTATAATTTTTCTAGAACATTAAAAACATTGCCTTTACATTCTCTATGCAACACAGGAAGATTGGATGAATACTGGTAACAGAGTGAGCATCTAAACTGGTACCCAAAGCTGAGTTAAGAGTCCTGGGCAGATGAATATTCCCTAAACCTAACCTCAAATGTTCTACCTGTCTCGCCAATATATTTGTGGAGGCTGTCATTACAGAAATATATTTTTTTATGGTTTGATACTTTATGGGCCCCCTCCTTTTTCCTTTTTTCATTATTAATGTTTCCCACATTATGTCATTTATGTCTTTCAATAGTAGCCAGATAACATTTTTTTTGGCTAGTATTTGACTTTATAATCTCATGTGCACCCAATTCTTAGCAATTTTCTCACACAGTCTGCCTTAGCTCTTATGGGCATGCACCACCTAGTGGCCCACCATATGTTTCCATGTTAGTTTGCAGTCAGTTGTGGCACAGCCATGTACTCCACTCATCTCATCCACTAGTACAGGCAATGGTATTCTCTGATATTTTCTGCTGCCTTCTGTTCCCACAAAAGCACCATAGGTTCCGGCTATTAGCCCCATCGTGGGCTGTGACATGATTTTTAAAATGGAGTAAAATTCTAGGAATCAGGGAAAATGTTTAATATCATTTGTACTTCAGTATCATGTTCTAACTGTAAATACTTGTCATAGTCAAATTTTATATTACTTACATTCAGCAACTTTTGGCAATGATCCAAAATTCTTTTTATCCAAGGTTCTCACTTCCAAGTATTTTTCATGATTATTTTCTATTCAGGACGTCACCTGATGATGTAGCTAACTTTATGAAACCAGCTGTGCTTTTTAAATAAAGTAACCATACAGCTGCAGCAGTGGTTTTAACTCAACACAAGTCATTATTAAGATGTTCACACTACCTGTCCACTCATCAATTTATCAAGCAAATGTCAAAAACTAAGTCTACACTGGACAGATTGATATGTCCCTAAAAAAATAAACAATTATTCCTTGTTATTACTGAATTCTCCTGTAAGAATAGTGGGTCAAATATCTATTCTTCCATTAAATTACAACCACTCATATAAGGTACAGTTATACACACAATACTTTTAAGATATTGCTTAAAACAAGTATTTCCTTGACCGTAAAAACACCACGGAATCAAGTTCTTTTCAGTATCTGACACACGACATCACATTAACATTGCACAAATACAAAGTATTTTATGCTTCAGTGCCAGATAGCCGCCAGGTACAGTCCTTAATGGACATGAATAATATGTAGTGTGGTCTTAATTGTGGTCCCGGAAACTGCAGTTTTGGAATGTAGGTTACCTTCCACACCCACGTCCATAACCCCTCCCCCTCTCCCTTTCTCTCTCCCTATAAGTATTAAACTTTCAGCTGTGGGAACAAATTTAAGCTGCTGTAATATTTCAGTCCAACTTTGTGCAATGTTGAACATATCTCCTGACAAAAACTTGAGTCTACAAGAGCGTAACATGCTAAATATATTGCTGCAGGGTCACCTATGAATACACAGTAAATTCACCAATCTACATTTTAAAGGTATGTTTAGAAAACCTGTGACTGTCTAGCAGCTCTCATATACACCAACTTCATTACATTATTATTGTTGAGAGTTTTAACTCTGGATTGTGAATGTACAAGTATCCTCCAGAACATTTCTACTGATATATAAGGAAAACGATAAGACTGAAGAACTACAAGCACATGGCCCTTCAACTGTGTGTCACAATTAACCACAATACAATGTGGCAACTAGTTTCTTATAATTGCTTCTGTTCATGGAATAGCCAATTCTTTGTATGAAAGAAAACTCAGAACTTTGGAAGACAAATATGAATGCACATTGTCACAAAGTTTACTGCTGAATAAGTGATTTAGCACCATGACAACAATAAGAGTGTATAAAATCAGTGTAAATTTAAATGACAAGTAAAGTACCAGCACTTCATTACCATGGTTTTTTTTATTTTTTACATGATTTGGATTTCAGTTGCCTCTGAAGAAGGTATTCAGCACTACAACAGAGCCACAGCTGAACTGTGTTCTGATCTGGTTGTCAGCACAATCTAGTAATCTAGGTCATTCAGATCAATGAGGGCTCAACAAAGTGACAATTCGCAGTATTTTTTATATCATTAGGTATATATTAATAAACTTTAGATAAAAAGGTACATCTAATACAGATTATGTGATCGAACAATGAAGTAAATTTTACTTCATTTTCTAATAAACTGTTAATTCATTTGATACTAATAAATCAAAGCAATCTTTGATAAAGCAGTCAAATTGGAAATTGTAAAAAAAGATTAAAAACATATGTTCATATTACAAAATGATGTAATCTACATTTTTCAAATGATGTTCACTTTTCAGGCACACATATGTGACTTTAATGTTAAAATATTACATTAACATTGACACATACACGATCACAAAACCATTAACGAGTTTCACGTAAAAGATCACAAAAATAATTACAGTATTAGTAAATACATGTAAAGCAAAATAAAATAATAAATCAACAATGAATCAAAACCTAACTAAACATTCAGTTAAATTATTTGACTATTTCAATAAAACTGGTGACAATAAATACGTCTGAACGAGTCAGTTATAAAATTCAAGCACTCTGCAGTTTATATAAACGTTTTAAGCCACTATTAATGTCTTAAGTGGTGTCAAAAGGAGAGCACTAATCTAAAAAACTCTGTTCCACACTTGCTTTGACCCTCTTCTCATATTCTCTTCTGTTCTCTTTATAAAGTTGGGCTGCCATAGAATTTGCAGGAGAGTTTGGATTTGGATCACTTAATAGTGACTGAAATTAGAAAGAATAAATTAGTCTGTAAAAAACAAACAGCATACTATTATTACCCTGTGTGTGTGTGTGTGTGTGTGTGTGTGTGTGTGTGTGTGTGTACTTTGAAACAATGATTTTAGCTACAGCATGTGATCACATGTAGCAGAAGCTCACATTTCACCACCTTAGGAATATACTGACCTGAACACAGCAATACGTTTACCATGCCTAAAATACTTAAATTTATCTGAAATCATGTCACTATCCTGAGGATGTCAATATATATTTGCTGCCTACAAAAAACATCAACAATACACTTCAAAGTAAATGTATACTCCTGAAACAATTTCTTTCTCTGACAAATATGTATCTCAAGCTTCTAATGTTTCCTCTAGTTAACAAAGAGATATACACTTGGCTACATATGATTATGGTAATAGTGTATTAGCAGCAGTTCTTGTCCAGTGGTTATTTGAGGAAACGTACCTTGGGCGGAGTCCACACAGCATCCTGAAGACAGAAACCACTGTTTCTGTGGTACATCCACTCCATTTTCATGTTAGTTTGAACTCAGGTAATATTTGTGAGTTACAATTATATTTGCTTATCATCTAATTTTATGGACGACAGTTCTGACAGTTGCGAACCACTGACTAAAATCACTCTTCATACCTATTTTAGCAACTTAGTTACTCATAAGAAAATACCTTTCAAATGCATTTGTTGTAAAGCGTCCATGTTGATTAAGTATGTCTTGTCAAGATATACTTGAAACAGCTGCTCATGAACCACAACACTGCAATTTGACTATTCGCAATTTTTTTCTCCTCCATGATTGTATGTGGTATTTAAAATAATGAAATTGTTATACACACTGAATATGCCAAAATGGGTCTACAGGAGGAGGAGACATGCAACCACAAAAAGAAGAAGTACCAAGGATGAGAATTCTCCCTCCCCATCTCCCTTTCCCTCCCCCTTCCTCTCCCCCTCCTCCCTACCACAATGAAGCAATGTTGGCATGACAAAAAGTCAAAGACCTCAGAAAGATCCACAATTCCAAACTAATCTAAACAGAAGAAAGAAAGCTAAGGTAGAATAAATGCCATCCTTAAATGAAACTTTAACTTTGACTCTGGCCAAAGTTTGGTAGCTCAAATTTATAATTACCAAAACAATAGTGACTATAATGTGACCATTAACTATAATGTGACATTTAACTATTACATCTGTGTTGGGTGTTACTGTATTGGAAGATCTTGGGTTTTGAACAGTTTTATGTTAAGAATGCATCTGTAACTGGCATATAGAATAAAAGAGTTTTAATGTAGTCATTTGAGAATTATCAAGATTCCACTTCATATCTATTCAGGTGCCACAAAAGTATGTACAGACAAACAGACTCCAAGATGCTGAAACAAGAGTTTCAAGAGAGCTTTATTCAGGTAGGGATTGTAAGAATTTAAGATCGACTCATCCACAATGCATCAAACTACGTATATAAAAAATCTGACATAGACAATATCAAAGGGTTATCAACTACTACTCTGTTACCCCTCAGCATTGAGACTTGCTTCCATATGCCACTAAGGTTGTAGTCATAGTCCCAGTTATAGTAGCTCTTATACACATTCTGATCTCAACAGCCTCGTTTTATTATAGAATCCTGATAGTCAGTAAGCGGAACAGGATTGTTGTGATTTTTTTGTCAAACAGTTGTTTGTGAGGCTGTGTTCAGTAGATGCCAGTTTATCCAAATATCAATATTTAATACGTTGCAGTTTAGTACATTCCAAGAATGTGTATGGACCAAACAATATGGCTGCTACCAAACCTAATAGTAGTGTTACTAATTCCAGGAACCTCAAGGACAAGACTATCTCTTACAGAGTGTAAGCATCTCATCATGGGTGGGACAAAAAGCAAGTCTAATACCTCACCTGCACAGGACCCAACCATTTTACTAGAAGTAACCCCGCAGACAGGAAAGAGCTCTATATGTGGGTCATATCTCAACATTTTCATATCTTAAATAGTATTACATTAATTTCTATTCAGCACACCCATTCCCATTATTTCAAAACGTGTGCAGTGGAAGTATTCTGAATCCAGGTGGCCTGTTTCAAAAATAGTTGTAGCTTTATGAACCAACATATTTAAAACTGATCATTCTGGGCAAGCTGGTGAAAGTTCTGCACGCCAAGTCAGTATGTGTTTACTTGTAGGACACAAAACATTTAACTGACTGTCAACTTTCTTTCCCAAACCATCTATTACTATGTTCAGTCAGTTTTTACAGTGAGGTCCACAGTTTCTAACTATGGGTACCAATAACGGGATTAGACATTTGGCTTGTGTGTAGGTGGGAGAATCAAGAACACTAACTACAGGTTTCAACAAAACATTTTCATGGAATACAGATCTCATCTATGTCAGGATAATTTTAAAAGAGAATGAAACTGATTCTGTGTGTCAATTTGTCACTTTTGAGAAGATATCGTTTTACTTTACACCAAAAGAACTAAACAGTAATCAAACCAGCAGCCGGAAGACAGTAAAACTGCACAAAAAATACCAAGTTTATTTCATATGTTGCAAAATTTAGAGCCACCATTTGCTGGGACACAATTAACTGGTAAATACCACTTGATCTTCTGGAACTCCAGCATGAAAGAAAGTTAGAGAAGAGGATTGGACAGCAAAATGGGGGAAAAAATCTTTGATAATATGAAATCAGAAGTATGAACTGTTGGAACACGCACACACTGCTATTCACCACATATAACCGTAGTTCCACCTGTAATCTCACATAGGAAACTTAGGTTTGTTTCTTGACGTTTAAAAGGGGTATTTATAACAAGAAAATGATACAAAAATTTAGTTGGCATAGTGCGGTGGTAAGTAACTGACACCATAAAAAGTTTTGTGGAAAAGCATAATTTCAATGTTATTAACTGAAGTGTGTGCTCAAACTTTCAGCTGGTCAAGTATGGCATTCCTGAAAGATTAGCATTAGCGTTGCTGTTCTTCATTCTATGTGCTTTCGGCGCTAGATGACAGTACAATACTGTATGTAGACCACACTTCAGTCATACGACTCTACAAAAGAAATGGATCAACAGATTCACTAAAAATGAAAGAGACTACATTTCAGTATGAATAATGAGTCTGTAAATTAAACAACTCCGCACACATTCAAACAAAGTCAGGTACGAACACACTTGGAGCAAATATGTGCAACTGTAGGTTGTGAGGTCAGACAGGTAGAGTAGGGCAGCTCTTATAAGACAAGTTCGTAATTGTAATATCCCATCTATTACCTAACAACATGAGTATCCAACCTTGCCCGGATACGTATTTATTTCAATCTTCTTTTAGTCCACCTCCTCCTCCTCCTCCTCCTCCTCCTCCTCCTACCCCCCCCCCTCCATCTGCCCACCTACTCCTCCCTCTTCCCCCCCCCCCAATCTGCCCACCTACTCATCCCCCTTCGCCCCCTCCGTCTGCCCACCTCCTCCTTCCCCCTCTGTCTATCCACCTCCACCTTCCCCCTCCCCTCTCTCTATCCACCTCCACCTTCCCCCTCCCCTCTCTCTATCCACCTCCACCTTCCCCCTCCAGTAAGTAATGTGTATTAAGTTTGGCTGAATCCGATACAGGGGTTTAAGGAAGAACTTTTTAAACATATTTCACACATATTTCACCTGTATCTGTTGAAAATTCTGCTCTGCAGTTTTGTTTTTATGCTGCTCAATGTTTATGATATCATAGCTCCTGAACTGTGTGTTGTACAATGATATAATTTTGCAGGTACATCAAGTGATATATGTGGATACCATCTCCGAAATGTGTTGCTCATAAAAATAGTAATAAAGAAGTAATAAATTAAAAGGTTATTCCTGATGCACCAGTTTTACTGCACGAACATCAAAAATGTAGTAAGTGACAAACTTTATTTCTTTCATCTTTCTGTGAGGAGTGTTAGCGAGAAAAACTCTCAAAAACGTTTGAAATTGTGTGTAAAGTTGGTTTCAAGTTACTGAGTGCTCTCATTCTCAACATTTAAAGAAAAAAATTATTTGCTCTGATGTTAGTAGCATAAAATAACTGGACACAAACTGTCTTCAGTGTTAACGGTTTCCTTTTACAATCTGAGAGTACGTACAGTACCTGTGCGAGAAAATGCTGCACTAGCTGCACTGGAATCAATGATATTGTGAGAAAAAACATGAATTCTGATACATGAGCTGAGAATAAAGCACTTTTGAGGAAAATATGAGCTGTACACATACAGATATGAGTACTCTATTCTTGAAAAAATTACAGAACACTTGGTCTGGAACCAAAGTTGATATATTCCAAAATGGCATTTTGCATGAAATGGTCATGGAACACTTTAATGAACTCGACATGCCTCCAAATCCTTTATTTTGTTTGAGACACTTTGAGATAACAGCAGCTTACAGAGAATTACAGAGAGTTTTTAGATTTAACTTCAACCTTTCATAATGAAGCAACATGTCACAGTACCTTACCATGCTCCAGTATCTACACCTTCATGAAAAGTGGATAGTAACAGCAACTTATTCACTCAATAATGCCTAAATCAAACAATGGAAAATCTGAGATAGAATAACAACAATATGAATTAGAATAAATTGTTACTCACCACACAGAGGAGGCACTGAGTGGCTGACAAGCACATTTAAAAGAAAACTAATCTATTGGACACAGTCTTCCTTCAGATATACAAAACGAACTCCCACCCCCACCCCCACTCCCACCCCCACCCCCACCCCCACCCCCACCCCCACCCCCACTCCCACTCCCACTCCGTGAAGAATTTGAAATATCATATGGAGAAACTGCAATTTGTCATAATTGTATTCTCCAGACCTGTGTTTGTGAGACGAGGCCTGTACCCTTTTTGCAGCCAAAGCACCATTTCCGACGCACAAAAGAGAAACTTTAACACAGAATACACAATTTTAAAAGAAAACAGTTTTTTCATATTTTGTGACACAAACATTATACATATTAATATAACAGAGGGAAACATTCCACGTGGGAAAAATATATCTAAAAACAAAGATGATGTGACTTACCGAACGAAAGCGCTGGCAGGTCGATAGACACACAAACAAACACAAACATACACACAAAATTCAAGCTTTCGCAACAAACTGTTGCGTCATCAGGAAAGAGGGAAAGAGAGGGAAAGACGAAAGGATGTGGGTTTTAAGGGAGAGGGTAAGGAGTCATTACAATCCTGGGAGCGGAAAGACTTACCTTAGGGGGAAAAAAAGGACGGGTATACACTCGCGCACGCGCGCACGCACGCACGCACGCACACATATACCAATGTGTGGATGGATGTGTGTGTGTGTGTGTGTGTGTGTGTGTGTGTGTGTGTGTGTGTGTGTGTGTGTGCGCGCGCGCGCGCGTATACCCGTCCTTTTTTCCCCCTAAGGTAAGTCTTTCCGCTCCCGGGATTGGAATGACTCCTTACCTCTCCCTTAAAACCCACATCCTTTCGTCTTTCCCTCTCCTTCCTTCTTTCCTGATGACGCAACAGTTTGTTGCGAAAGCTTGAATTTTGTGTGTATGTTTGTGTTTGTTTGTGTGTCTATCGACCTGCCAGCGCTTTCGTTCGGTAAGTCACATCATCTTTGTTTTTAAACATTATACATAGTCGTTTTATAGAGTATCATACAATGAATGCTTTCACGACCAGCTGTCTTCATAGCTGGTGAATCTTCCGGGTTGTATGGTCATAGTCCATGAAACTTTATCCACTCCGATATTTCCATCTATAGATGTGATGGACATCTTCCGAGGTGCTCCTAGGTCTGCTGAATTTTGCAGACCAACAGATCAGATATTGGAGGGAGACATGAATATAGCTTATTCACTCTAAAAAGAGTTACGGCACAGCAGCTTACAGGAGTAGACCAATATTCATTTGTTTCCTGACACAACCTACTTCAGGTTTCAATAATGTGGGCAAAGATTATCCTTGTTGAACATATGAACAAATTATATTTCTGTGACCTATAACTGTGTGTGTTATGCCAGCTTTTGTTTACGAGTATGTAGACACATTGAAAGCTTCGTCACCTGCTAACTGTGGTTGATTATGTCAGCTGCACCAAAAAAAGTGTCAGCACCAAATGAGACCACTCGAAACAGCTACTCCCATCAGCCATCATACTGTAACTCTTCCTAGACTGAAGAAGTAATACCATGAAAAGGAGGCACGATAGAAGTTTATATGTGATCGGCAGAGATAATCATTGTCAAAGATCCAACTTGGATACTGATTATTTAGAGCTAGTGTCCACACATCACTAATTTCCATGGCTAAATCAAACAATGGAAATCTGAGATGGAATACAGCAATATGAATTATAATAAATTACTACTCACCACACAGAGGAGGCACTGAATGGCTGACAAGCATATTTAAAAGAAAACTAATCTATCGGACACAGTCTTCCTTCAGATATATAAAAAGAACAGAACAGAACAGAACAGAACTCTCTCTCTCTCTCTCTCTCTCTCTCTCTCTCTCTCTCTCTCTCTATCTATCTATCTATCTATCTCTCACCCCTCCCTCCCTCCCATCCACCCACCCTCCGATCTCCATCTCATCTCTAGGTGCTGTGCGTGCTTTTCTAAATGTGAAGGACAACTGTGTATAATACAGACAAGAAAATTTAGTGTAACAGAGAGAATGAAAAATAATGAGAAATCTGATTTTTTAGCAAGATAACCCAAAATCAACAGTTTTTACAAAATGTGAAATTTGGCATTTTCCCTATTCCCTGATACAAAATTTAAATCTGAGGCCAGCAGTTTACTAATATTTGTAACTTGATGGTTAGTGAATCAAAAATTGAATTTGGACTTCCTTTATCAATGTGGAAAACTGTGTACCATCAACAATGAAAATCGTGTATAGTAACTGTTGATTTCCCACGTATTTAACTTTGGCTCTAGATGTGACCTCAAACTAAGGTACCCTACTTCCAACACTCTCCATTCCATGCCGTTAGACTTTTCCGATGTAGTAATTGTTTCATTGGGTCACGGGCGTCACATCGGATAATGTTGTGGAAGTTGCACAATATTTCAACAAGACGTCTGCTCATCATCTTCAAATGCTTATTGACGTGTTGCTGCAATGGCTCGCCAATATATACACTAACTAGCTTATCAGCAGAGCTCAGCCATCTTCACTCTGTGTTTGTACAAAAGGGTACTCTGATAAACAGATCCATAACCCATTTAAACCTGTACGCACTAAAGCTCAAGAACAGCCATAAGAAACAGAGAACTCCACGAGAATGGTTTTTCTACCAAATATTGGTGGCATGTCCTTTAAGATTGGCAGGCTGTTCAAAAAACATCAAATAAAATGTGTCTTCCGACCTTCAGCGTGAGTGCAAACTATGCTGGGTTCTGTTAAAGACGACCTAGGTCTAAGGAGACCAGGGATATATAAAATCCTGTGCCAGTGTAGGAAATCATACATCGGCCAGACATGTCGCACTGTTAAGGATAGATGTGCTGAACACAGACATCACACCACACTGGGTCAGACAGAAAAGTCTGCTGTGTCTGAATACTGTCTTGACACTGGACACAGCATGAACTTACAGAGACAAAGATACTTTTGTCTGCTTCCACATACTGGGACTCTGCGATTAAAGAAGTAGTCGAAATTCATATGAGTAACGACATGATCAATAGACACACGCAATTTCAACCGAGCAACGCATGGGAACCAGCAATGGTAGTACTAAGGCATCGCCGGCCACAGACTGACGAATCCGAGTCAACACAGATGGAGAATCATAGTCCACACACTTACACTGGGCACATCGACACACTGCCTGCAAGTGAACTAGGCCGCTATTTGTGGCCACGCTTTTCCGGCATTGCAAATGATTAGCCTATTGCCCGTTTGTCCGGCAGTAGGCACTAGATGTCGCCGTGCTCTATGATTTGTCTACGATGACATTATAGCCTCAACCCTTGGCACCTATGCTTTTCTAACGAGTCAGCACATATATTGGCGAGCCATTGCAACAACATGTCAGTAAGCACCTGAAGATGATGAGCAGCTGTCTCGTCGAAATTCTGTGAACCTTTTACAACCTTATTGGAAGTGAAACCCGTGAAACAATGAAGCTATCTCCATTCCAATTACAGTTTTAGGCATGCTTTTGCACACCCTATCGTAAAAAAAAAAAAAAAAAAAAAAAAAAAAAAAAAAAAAAAAAGACGACTCATTTTTGAGAAATCTTTAATGTGGAGCATCAAACAACAGAAAAGCTTGCTTGCTTGCTTGGTTTCTTATTTGTTTCTTCTAGAGACTATTGGTCAAAGTTTTCCGTAAAAAAATTAGTAATCCCATGACTCCGTAGATTTTGGGGTACTTTGCTACTCTTTGCTTCTAGTCAGTTCCAGTGAGATGATGAATTCTACGAGCAAGTCAATGGTGTCTCAATGGATAATCTATCGAGTTCTGCAATCACTAATTTTTATACAGAAAAATTTCTAAGCCAAAATTTTATCTATTAAAATGACAAACTATTATCCATACAATATATAAACATGGGGGCCAATTTTAACAGAAAACAAGCCATGACAATTAGTGATACATGAACAACAGCTCTAAAGATTCGATAGACAAGTTTTACCTCTGAAAGATGACAGTTTGATATTTAAGTTTTACCTCTGATAAGAATTCTTTCTGTCAATAAAGTGTAAATTCTATCTACGCTCCCTTTCACAGTCTTATTGTTTTACTCTGACTCCCAACCTGTCAGTCAGCAAACCTCAGCAGAACGAAGAGCACATCAAACTAGGTCCAATACTGATGAAATGTCAGGAAGCAAAATTTCAAGAACTATAATAATACAACCCGCAAAATTGAATTATAAAACCTTATGCAGCAAAATTAATAATTAAGTCGAAAAGCGAGGGTTGGGGTTTGTAAGCGAAGGGTATCACAAGGAAAAAAAATAAAACAAGAAAAAACAGGAGCCATCCTAAGGTACAGTAAAATTGTCTGTGCATGGTGTAACAGATTTTTTCCCTATTACTTTCCGATGAGGAAACCAAAAACTGATGAGTGTCCTTAGTCTCAGATGCAAAATGCATTTTTTCCTTTTTTGCAAATGATGATAAAAAAATAAAATACTTTTTATTGATGATAGTCTTGAAGCATTCTTCCCTACAAAGAGCTAACTGTTCTTAGCAAATCTGATTATAGTAGTGCAATTCATGACATTTCCTCTACTGACCACACACACTGCACGGCTTTGTTAGTCGTGCATTATCGGCGGCAGGTATGGTCTCTAAATAATGAAAGCTGCCTTCTGTTTTTATCTTCATGGTGATTAGCACCTTGCCCTTAACAATTCCTGACTACATTTTTCTTTAAAAGAAATACCTGACACACTTTCAAGTTATGTGAATGTAAAACACATTAGCATTGTGAAAACATATTGTCACAGAAGAAGCTGAGTAGCACTGTGGTGTAGTGGTTATGATACTAAACTGTTGCATGGAGGGTCGCGAGTTCATATTCAGTTCGAGTACATTCTAAAAGCATTCACAAATGTCAAGAATCTTACTGGAATGTTCTGTAGCTGTATATATACTATATGTGTTCTGGTCGGAGGCAGTTTGCTCCGCACTCTTGTACGTGCAAGTGCTGAATAAACCTTCGTCAAGTGAAGTCAGTGTTCATCATTCATCTAATTACACCTTCTTCTATGTGACATTATTCTGGTGGAGACGCTGGGTATTGGAACCTGTGATAGTGCACATTATCGACGACACAGTGGCTCCAATCATGCCACAGAGCCGCCGTTTACGTGGCGAGAAACCCAACTTCGAGCCATATTCAACAGATCGCAATCTATCGGAGACAGAAGAAGAGGAGGATGTTACAATGACAGCAACTGTGTGCCACCACATGAGACATCCTTCTGGGTTCTCTGGTGATGATGGCCAAGATCCAAACAAGTGGCTGAAGGTATATGAGTGTATAGCCAAATTTAACAAATGGAATGACACCGTGTGCTTGGCTAACATATTTTTCTACTTGGAGGGCACTGCCAAGAAATGGTATGAGAACAACAAGGAGAAGTTCACAAGCTGGGAAGTATTCCAGTCGGAACTGCACAAGTATTTTGGTGACAGACAATGAAAGAAGTGCAAGGTTGAAGATAAAGTGCAGGACACAGCCTACAGGAGAAACTACAGCATCCAACATTCAAGACATCTTGGAGCTGTGTAAAACAGTGGATCCTAGAATGGAGGAGGAAGATAAGGTTGCACATTTCATTTCATGAAGGGTGTTGCTGAGGACATGTATCAAGCCCTACTCCTGAAGATGGTTTCCACAGCAGATGGCTTCATAAAATGGTGCCAGTATATAGAGACAATGCATCAAAAGAGAATTACACACAAGTAGTTTGAATGGCTTCCAAACGTCATATCGATGTCTGCGATGGAGGAAGCAACTGATTTCACAAGTGTTCATCAGATAGTGAGAGAGGAAGTTCAGAAGGTACTTGGATTGCACGGCAAGCAAAAAACTGAGACGCTTCAAGAGGTCATAAGGGAGGAAGTGGAACAGACATTGAACCCAATCTCATGTCCTTCATTTCCCTTTAAAATGGTGAAAAAGTGGAGACCCAAGCGAAGTTATGTTGGGCACCAAGGAAGACTGACGTCTGGAGGACCCAGGATAACCAACCAGTATGTTTCCACTGTAGACGACTGGGACATGTGGTGTGCTATTGTCGAGAAAGGCAGCAGATATTTGATGACGCCCACACTAGAAGACAGCAGACCAATCTTAGCTGACGCCAACTCCGGGACGACTAAAATGAACAAGAAGATGTGGGTGCAGGATGACGTAGGTCACCATCGCCGCAAGCTAGGCACTGGAGAGGACACTCCCCAACACACTGATCAAGGTCTACATCGCTGTTTAAAAGCTCCAGCCAATCACCTAGCCATAGCAACCTGGAAAACTAAAGGGTGCAACCACCCTTGGAGGTGAGGCCACTTTTTGTGGACTCTGGAGCATCATATTCTGTCACTTCGGAGAAGTACCATCGCCAGTTGCAGAAAACCGTATTCATCGACAACGAAACATCTCTGCTGAAGGTGGCTAATGGGAAATATGTAAAACCTACAGGAAGATGTACCATTTGTGTGGGTATAAATGGCCATACACAGTCCTTAGAATTCATTGTTTTACAAGAGTGGATGGGACTTTTTGAAAGCCTCTCAGGCAATTATAGATTGTGGTCACTAGGCGATTATGCTAGACGAATGGATGGGAAGATGCGCATCCCAGTGTGTGGAGAATGTGTGTGCTGGATGAAGTGACCATTCCTAGAGTCAGTACTAGAAAGGTAACTGTCGCATGTCATGCCATACAGCTACCCATGGATCTTTTAGTGGAATGTAAGAGAAGTATACCACTGAAGAATAACTTGGTCATCCCAGTCTCTGCCACCTCTTTTAAGAATGGCATCGGTGAACTGTGGATTGTTAACTGTCGCCGAGAACCGCATATCCTTTCAAGACACATGTGCGCAGCAAACGCTGACTCGTTAATTGAAGAACAGCTGAGCGTCACAGAAACCTCCCATGCCGAGTCTATGAGGGAAATTAGCGCTACCACTACAAGACACGATCTTCTAGCTTGACTATCACCAGAACTCACTAAGGAACAACAGAAGAAGCTACCTGCCATTCTTCAAGCCAGAGAGCATACCGTGTGTCAGCGACAGAACGTCTAATAATTCGCGACGAGGTAGAGAAAATGATGAAGAATAACATCATTTAGCATTCACAGAGCCCATGGTCGTCACCAGTGGTCCTCGTCAGGAAGAAGGATGGCAGTTGGCGCTTTTTTGTTGATTACAGGACACTTAACAAGAGAACTAAAAAGGACGTTTACCCTTTTCCACGAACTGACAATACACTAGATTGTCTGAAGGGGGCTAAGTTTTTCTCAACCATGGACATGAACTGGAGATACTGGGAAATTGAAGTAGATGAGCCTAATCATGAGAAAACTGCATTCATCACCCCTGAGGGCCTGTATGAGTTTAAGGTAATGCTGTTTGGTTTGTGTAATGCACCAGCAACTTTCGAACGGATGGTGGATAATCTTCTAAGGCACCTGAAGTGGATGATGGGTCTTTGTTATTTAGATGAAATTATAGTGTTCTCAGAGACATCTGATGAACATATAAAAAGACTGAGGGCCATTCTCAAGTGTCTCCAACAAGGCGGACTGAAACTTAATGCAGGAAAGTGTCTCTTTGGAGCAAAAGAAATCAAAATACTTGGATACCTTGTGTCAAACGAAAGTGTGCGGCCAGACCCAGAAAAGATGGGACCTGTAACAGAATTTCCTATTCCTAAAAGTATCGAGATGTGAGAAGCTTCCTCAGATTATTGCTCTTATTACCATTGTTTTATCAAAGATTTTTGTACAAAAGCCAGGCCACTCCAAGAATTGCTAAAAGCTGATGCTAAATTTATCTGGGGTGGTGCTCAACAAAGATTCTTTCTATGTGTTGCAAAAAGCTCTGACAATTGACCCTGTACTTGGTCTGTATGATGAGAGAGCGCCTACAGAACTACACACAGATGCCACACAATGGAAAAGAGAAGGTTATAGCCTATGCTTCTAGGACACTTACAAAAGCTGAGAGAAACTACTCAACTACAGAAAGAGAATGTCTTGCTGTGATCTGGGCCATGTGCAAATTTCGACAGTATCTCTATGGGAGGTCATTCACAGTTATTACAGACCATCATTTACTTTGTTGGTTGACAGGTCTTACAGATCCAACCGAACGACTCACCAGGTGGGCACTACATCTTCGAGAGTATGACATTACCATAGTGTACAAAAGTGGAAGAAAACACCAAGATGCCAACCGTCTCTCAAAAAACCCTGTGCAAGACCATCAAGACTTTGATGAAGATAGTGACTGTCTTGCTGCACTCCAGGATTTCTCTGCTGAGTAAAAGAAGGATGCCAAGATAATTATGTTTGCCTTAAATCGGTAAGAGGATGTGAAGGGACAATTTAAGATATTTAATGGATTACTTTGCAAGAAAAACTTTGATCTGTTTGGAAAGAGGTGGTTACCAGTAATTTCTAAACATATGCACTTAGATGTTCTACAGAAATTCCATGACACACCTGAGGCTGGACATTTAGGATTTATTAAGACATGCGACAGAATCCGCACGAGATTTTTCTGACCAGGTTTATTTAGGAGTGTCCGTCACTATATGTCACACTGTGGAGCGCGTCAGAGGAGAAAGGGAGTTCCTCAGAAACCACCTGGCCGACTCACACCAATTCCACTTGCCAAAATGTTTGTCCAGCGTGTTGGGATTGACCTCCTCGGACGATTTCCAATGTCTGCTAGTGGCAATAGATGGATTATTGTTTCCACTGATTATCTGACATGCTATGCCATTACAAAAGCCGTGAAAACAGCCGAAGCAGCCAAGGTAGCCAAATTCATCTTGGAAGACATTTTATTAAAAACACAGTGCCCCAAGGTCATTACATGGATTGAGGGAAAGTTTTTCAATCGCATCTTGTGACAGATAAACTGTCAATGCAACATTACTTATCACATGACGACTGCCTACCATCCGCAAACTAACAGGCTTACTGAACGCCTTAATAAGACCTTGGCCGACATGCTATCAGTGTAAATCAATGTTGAGCAGAGCTACTGGGATGAGGTGCTACCTTTCGTGACATTTGCTTACAACACTGCCGAACAAGACACCGCAGGCTTTACGTCATTTTTCCTGGTGCATGGGCATGAGGCGACTATGACAATTGACACTGTGTTTTTGTTACGTCCTGATGACGTGGACGACGACGGCATCTACGTCAGCCAGGTGTGAACCAGAGCTGAGGAAGCGTGGCTGTTAGCTCGAATCTGCACGCTGCAGGCTCAAGAAAATGATCGCTAAAGGTATGGCGCAAGCCACCGCCCTGTTGTCTACCAGGCTGGTGACCTCGTCTGGATGTTCACTCCTGTTCAGAAGGCTGGTCTCTCTGAGAAGCTCCTCAGGCACTACTTTGGACCTCGTAAGGTTGTAAGACCGTTATCTGATGTTACTTATGAAGTTGAAGATTTCGACCCCAACACAAGACGAAAGATCAGAGACACAGTCCACGTCCTTTGAATGAAGCCCTTTAAGGATCCTGCAACCCAGGGTAAATTCGAAGTTCCAGTGACAGGCAACAAGTGGAAAGGTGATGAAGAGCATAGCGGCAAAAGAAGTACTAGGGACGGACTTATCAACCGAGGTTGCAGCTACAATCTCAGCAGGGCATGGGAACCAGTACCGAGTCCAATTAAAAAGATGCTCAGCAAAGAAAACGAACAGGCGACTAGGTGGACGAGGCAATTACACCAACGCCACCACAGATGCCGACGACAGTGTCTCACCAACCACTGACACGCAGACACGGACCGCGGAGAGAACGCCTCGCAAGGGGAGGGGATTTAATACGGCTGCCCGCCCTCAGGAGCTCAGTTTGTCAGCGTACCTGACGATGGTGACATGTCTGACCACCGAAATATTGTGCCCGTTGGACACTATGGACGGGCAGTACACCCGAGGACTGTTCGAGCATGGAGTATGCAGGACCGATGACTCATTCCCAGACTAGGATGACATAACACTGAGATGCTGTTCTCTTAAGGAGGTAGCAATGTCACAGAAGAAGCTGAGTAGCACTGTGGTGTAGTGGTTATGATACTAAATTGTTGCATGGAGGGTCGCGAGTTCAAAACTTACCTGGACTCTACAATTTTAATTTCTATATTCAGTTCGAGTACATTCCAGAAGCATCCACAAAAGTCAAGAATCATTGTACTCGAATGTTCTGTAGCTGTATATATATACTGTATGTGTTCGGGCCAGAGGCAGTTCGCTCTGCACTCTTGTACATGCAAGTGCTGTATAAACCTTTGTTAAGTGAAGTTAGTGTTCATCATTCATCTAATTACACCTTCTTCCATAATATGCAGACCAATCTTTTTCACCTATCTGATAGTTCTTTGCAGAGCTGAATAACAAAGTATTTGATGGATTGAGTAACACTAGACATACCATTAATTTAGATTCAAAAAACAAGCTCACAAGACAAAATACAAGTCATCCCCTTGAAAAAGCAACCTGATTGCTTGGAAGGCTGTATACGGTGCAGAACTGGTGTCAGGGAGTTATGTGACTTCCAAGGCTGATGTAAGTGATGGCGGTAATTCATCATGCAAGCATGCATGTGCCAGTTGGTTGTATGGAATCAGCACTGCAAGATGGGTCCTTGTGGAAACATAATGGCAGAAATGAGCTAACATGTCTAGCTGTGAGTGAAGTTTCCCTGATTTATTGGTTTATCCACTCACATCGTTCAACATGTCTACAAGTAATTATGTACCACTCACAGCCATGTAACACAACATTGGGAAAGCTATCATAAGAAGTTCCTAATTGACAGGGATTGGAAACAAGTGTCACGCCTTGGCAATGAGAATCAGTTTCCAACCCAACAGTACTTACAGCTGTCAGCAGATGCAGGTTTGTCTAAATGAGTTTCCAAGCAAACATTGTCAATGGAACTGCATGCAATGGACATTTTGGAGTCCAAAACTTCACAAAAGGCATGTCTTCACATGGCCAAACAACAGAGAAACTAGAGAGTAGATGACTGAAGATATGTAATTTAGTCTAATGAGTCAATTTTTTGCATCTTTTCAAATAAGAATAGAAGGCCTCAAGATCACAAACAGCTCGATGTAGCATTTAACCCACAGTGTGTGGAGGGTGTAGTTTATGACAGTGGTGGTTCTGTACTGTTTGGGGGGTGTTTCTCGTATCACAATTTTGGCCCATCTTATTCAAGTTATTGCGAACATGAACTAGGAAATTTATTTCAACATTCTCGATGACATTTTCTACATCTTCATGAGAAGTGTGCTGTGAACATTCCTGTCTTCCAAGATGATAACAGTAGTGCTGCACACATACATTCCTGACCTGAGGAACACTGACACCCTTTTGCATTTTGACTGGCCCGTTAAATTGCCCAATCTTAATACCATAGAAAGGTGTGGTACTATCTGGAACAGTGGGTGAAATTTAGCAATCAACATCCCCACAATTAGGTAGCTCTACAAGATCCAATCATCAATGAGTGGCTTCTGCTGGGTATCATACATAAAGAAAAATGTGGACTGTCTTTCTCACTAAGCTTCTGTCACTACCAAAGTTAAAGGTGGTGTTCCATGGTATTAGCTTGATATCTCTTCGAAGTAATCAATGTTTTGTCCATTGTACTTATTAGGTGTGAAGGAAACTTTACCATTTTGGTTATGAACTTCAACAGTCTCAGAACGGTGAATATTAAAATGGCAAATACTACCATTTTGTCTCTCCACCTGCAAGCAACTACTGAGAAACCTCTCTTTTACACTTTATAAGGGATGAAAGTGGTGTAAGCTGTGAGAAAATGTAAATGTTGGGAAATTACTTTTTAAGCACATATATAAGTTGTACATTTCATGAACACATGGGCAGTTCAGACTTTTTGACAAAACATCTAGAATTCTAGTTTGATTCTATTTCTTCGAGAGAAAATTTGTATATCTGGTTTTCTAGTTCATAAATACATTCAAAAGTTTTGATATCAACATGAAAAGTTTAATAAAAAGTCCAGAAGTTATTACAAGACCTGGACATATTTTCCATATATGTGTATGAAAGCAAACTGTAGTGATGATGGCTGATTACATAAGGTAACAGACCCAATCAGATAATTACATTCTTTAACCTTCGAGTGGACGCTCAGTACCCCACTGCAGAATTTCGAGTGCTGTAGTGTAACACAGACTCCTGCAATGTGGCAGTTCCTCAGAGCCCTCAGTATTGCACTGATTCGTAAGGAAAATGGTAATGAGGCACTCCGTACCCTGCACCCTCGCTCGTGTTGTAATTATTCCTTTCTCACAATTTTGAATGTGTGTGCCATTTTCAGTTTATCTAAGCAAAATAATGAACTGTAGAAGTACCTTTTCACAACAGTATTTATTACAAAGACCAAAAAACATGCAAGTAATTTCTCTTCCCTTTGTTACGTATTTGTATCGTGAATACCTTCATTCAGGTGCTGTTTAACACTTTTGAAACAAAAGCACATTACTATCACTGCAACATGTAAGTATTTAACTGATTCCTACAGAAATTATAACTTATCACAGAAGGTCGGGTACTGAACACTCCACGTACCTACTCATGCAAAATGTCGGCATGCCTGCTCAAAGATTAAACATCATCACAAAGTTAAATGTACGTAGACACAAGGCGGTGTAATGAAATATGATTCTGTATGACATAAAGCAGAATGTGCAGTTAAATTCTAGCTGTATTTACAGGTCCCATCCTAACCAACACCATGGAAATCAGAATGTATTTTGAAAGTGGCAAAAGTCTGTGACAGTTTTGACTGTATTTAAATTGTTTGGGCTTTGTTGTTAGCTCCCTGCCTAACCATCTCTTCAAAAGTCACTAGATATTACAAAAATCTGAATACCACACCGCACTTATTATGTCTCCCTGCAAATCAAAGGTAATGCATTTAATTTTTTATGACCTCATACGCCAACAACTCCAATATACGAGGGTGGTTTGAAAAGTTCTCAGAATCACCATGAGAGGTCAGCGCTAGCGCACCGAGTTGACCACGTGATATTCATTGGACTGTTGCCTGCAAACATGTGTCACACGTGTCAAATCAGTGCTCTTGGATGAATTTAAATTTGGTCGGAAGAGTTTAGATGATCTGTGCAGTGGTCGGCCAAGATGTGTCACTACTCCAGAAATCATTGCAAAATTGCACAAAATGGTCATGGAGGATTGCCGATTGAAAGTTCGTGAATTTGTTCACGCTTGCCAGATGTCATCTGAAAGGGTATATTTTAACTGAATAATGAGATATGAAAAAATTGTTTACAAGATGGGTGCCGCGACTCTTGACATGCGCTAACACACATGCCGTCACCATGCCAAAATTACACAAACTAAGGTATGAACTGTTGCCACACCCGCCTTATTCACCTGATATGGCTCTGTCAGACTTCCACCTCCTCCCAAAACTGAAAATTTTTCTAGGTGGGCGAAGATTCACTTCAAACAAAGAATTGGTAGCTGGAGTTGACAACTATTTTGCAGGCCTGGAGGAAACTCATTTTCGAGATGGGAACAAGGCACTGGAACATTGTTGGATCAAGTGCATTAATCTACAAGGAGACTACATTCAAAAATAAAAGAAGATTCAATGATGTAAGTGCTTTTTTTCTATTCCATTCCGAGAACTTTTCAAACCACCCTCATAGTGCAATGTTTTTTGCAAGAGGCACCACATATGTGACAGTTGTAAGGTAGTTCGTATTTTATCTGGAAGAGCTCTTGTTTACAGTTGCCAACATTCCTTCCGTTCAGAATAATATCGAAGTTTTAGCCCAACCGAACACTTCCTTCAATAAAGCAACTATGAACAACACTGCACACAGTATAGTTATTATTAAGTTGGCAGCGTTTGGAGACTACACACTAGCAGCACAAACACTCCAAACTTTTAAAATCTTCTGTCTATTCAGAACTAAAAAGACGAGCTCAAAAAAGATTACTGCATAATGTTTCTCAACACAACAATTGAAAGCCAATGCATTTCCAGCATCATCATATCTCAGTTACTTTTTTTTTTTTTTTCCATCAATTGTAAAGAAACTATAATTACGATAATGCAAAGTGGGCCTGAATTAACATTCAGGACACACAGAATTTGATGGTACATGTATAAAATGTCTCAAACAGTGGGAAAACTAATTCGAGACCATGTCAGAGTTACAGATTCATAAAAATTGTTCGTTCACAGCACAGACCCTTTATCGAAGTAGGCTTCCACTAAGTGTAAAACAACTCAAGATGCATGACTCATCATTACCTTTTCCTTTGTCTTACCAAAGCATATTTATATTTTGAGAACCACACTATTGCACTCAGAGTTCATAAATTTTCACACTGTACTTGTGTTTAATGTTTCGCAGTACTGCTTGCAAAACAAGCGACTATCTCAAGACCCTAGATTCCTCTATACAGAGCTTCTAGCCTGGAAAATGATTATATCACTCATGATACTATTTAAATGGTCCACAACTAGTCTAATTTGTGAAGTCATCTGTGGATTGCAATGAGCTGTCTGTCATGACACTGCCAGAGTGTTACAGTGTAAAAAGGACTTTTACTACAGCATATGTATCCCTCCAACTGGTGAGCCAGGTTGATCTACTGCCACTTTTCTGCTTCTTGGCTTTCATATATATTTATTTGTTCAATCAATAACATAAGGAACTCTTCCGGAGGACGGAGCGGGACGGGGGGGGGGGGGGGGGGGGGGGGACATCAATAAGTGCACTGCACCAAAAATTTTGCAAGTGTAGTTTCAAACTTGCCTTCCCACAGAACACAAACGCCAATGCATCTTGAAGAATTTCACTTCCCTTGGTATTTGTGGCACCTCCTATTTGACTAACCTAATCATCCTCTTCATTGCATTCACTACCATTTGTGTCTCAGTCCTCACTACAATGCTTACTTGAAGATGGTTCTTACACATATCATCTGATAAGATCATCCCATTCCGATTCATTCACGTTAGCTATGTTTTCACATCAGCTTCTGATTATTACTACACAACTTAGAAGGAAAACTGACCACAGGTAATGACAAACACCCGTGAACCACTTAAAGCAAATACTGGAATAGCTACTTATACAGTTATTAGAAAGACATGAACTGTATGTCAAATATGCAAGCTGGGGACTGTTTGTTGACACTGACTCATCTTGTTCTTGGCATCTGAGCAGAACTTTTCACCCTGTACACCAATGACAAAACAACTCACGTCTCATTTTACCACATTTTTTCCCTTTTCTTTTCAGATTTTGATGATGGAGACCAATTACAAAATAGATAACAAATCAAACTGGATGAACCATTTAGCATGGGTTCTGGGAGCAGTCTATTCATTTTGACTGATGCAGTCAACTTTTTTTAAGTTTGGAGACAATATTATAAAAGTAGGCAAGTTTACACACTTAGTTATTACAAATAATGGTCAAAAGACATAGGAAAAACATATCAATAAAATTTGTTCCAAAGTCAGCGCATTTCTCTACCACAATAGTCGAGTACTCGGCATTGCCTGAATATGTATGTATTCTGGTCTTCTATTAGTCCACTTCCTCCAGGCCCCCAATCTCTGTCCACCTCCTCCTGCCCCTCTCTCTATCCATCTGCTCCCCATCTCTCTCTGCTCATGTTTTCCCCTCTCACGCTGTTCATCTCATCCCCTTTCCTTTCTGTATACATCTCCTCCTCTCCCCTCTCTCTGTCAATCTCTTCCCCTTTCCTTTCTCTGTCTACTTCCTCCTCCCCCTGTTCATCTCCTCCTCCCCATCTCTCTACCTGTCTCTTTCTCCTCTTCTCCCCTCTCTCTGTCCATTTTCACCTCTCCTTACTCTGTCCTCCTCCTATCTGTGCCTATCTTCTCCTTCCCCCTTAATGTCTGCCCACCTTTTCATCCTCCCTTCTCTTTCCACATTATCACACTCACCCTAAGAGGGGGCTGGTGATTCTTGCTCCTGAAGTATTTCTTTCCAGACTGCAACATGTGTACCTAATTTGATTGAAATCGTTCCAGAAGTTTAGGATGAGCTTTTTACTCACGCCTTTGAAACATTTGATGTGTGTGCATGGAAGCACACATATTTAACATATTTCACTTGTATTTGTACACACATTTCATCTGTATCTCCAGTGAATTTCTCCCTGCAGTTTCATTTTCACACAGCTTAATGTTTATGACTTATCTCCTGAAGTACGTGCGTCATACGTAAAATCGCTAAACGGGTCTAAGGCTTCCATTCAGTTCCTTTTTCTCCTGTCTGGTGTGGCAGTAGAAGATAGCAAAATGAAAGACAAAGTTTTAAACTTCACATTCATGACATTGTTCATGCCAGAGAACCATACAAACACACCATCATTTGACCATCAGGCAGACTCCCCTAAGGACGACACAGAAATTAGCATACCAGCTGTAGAGAAGTTAACTTAAAGATTTGAAAACAAATAAATCACCAGGTCCAGATGCAATCCTGGTTCAATTTTACAAAGAGTACTCTATGGAATTCGTACCTTATCTAGCTCACATTTATTGTGACTCTCCCACCCAGCACAAAGTCCCAAGCGACTGGAAAAAAGCGCAGATGACTCTAGTATGTAAGAAAGGTAAAATAACGGACCCGCAAAATTACAGACCAATATCTTTGACTTCTGTTTGTTGCAGAATCCTTGAACACATTCTCAGTTCAAATATAATAAACTTTCTTAAGGTTAAGCAGCTTATGTCCACTTATCAGCATGGTTTCAGAAAGCATCGCTCGTGCGAAACTCTGCTTGTCTTTTTTCACATGATATGCGGACAACTATGGATGAAGGGCAACAAGCAGATTCCATATTTCTAGATTTCCAGAAAGCACTTGACATGCTGACCCAATGCAGGCTGTTAACGTAGGTACAAGCATCTGGAATAAGTTCACTGATATGAGAGTGGCTCGAAACTTCTTATATAATAGAACCCAGTATGTTATCCTCGACAGCGGGTGTTCAGCAGAGACAAGAGTATCATCAGGAGTGCACGAAGGAAGTGTGATAGGGCCGCTGTTGTTCTCTGTATACATAAATGATTTGGTGGACAGGTTGGGCAGCAGTCTGTGGTCATTTGCTGATGATGCCATGGTGTATGGTAAGGTGTTGAAGTTGAGTGATTGTAGGAAGATACAAGATGACTTAGACAAAATTTTTAGTTGGTGTGGTGAATGGCAGCTAGCCCTAAATGTGGAAAAATGCAAGTTAATGTGTAGGAATAGGAAGAACAAACCTGTAATGTTCAGATATAGTATTACTAGTGTCCAGATTGACACAGTCAAGTCATTTAAATATCTGAGCGTAACGCTGCAAAGCAATGAGGTGGAGCGAACATGTGAAAACTGCGGTAGGGAAGGCAAATGGTTGACTTCGATTTATTGGAAGAACTTTAGGAAAGAGTGGTCCACCTGTTAAGGAGACCACATGTAGGACACTGTTGTGACCTATTCTTGATTACTGCTCAAGTGCTTGGGATGTGTCAGACTGAAGGAAGACATTGAAGCAATTCAGAGGAGGGCTGCTAGATTTGTTACTGGTAGGTTCGAACAAAATGTAAGTGTTACAGAGATGTTTCGAGAACTCAAATGGGAATTCCTGGAAGGAAGGTGCATTCGTTTCAGGAAACACTTGTGAAAATTTAGAGAACCGGCATTTGAAGTTGACTGCCGAACAATTCAGTGCCCCCCTCCCCCACATACATCGCGCGTAAGGACCATGAAGAGAAGGCACGAGAAATTAGGACTCATACGGAGGCATACAGACAGTCGTCTTTCCCTCACTATTTGCAAGCGGAACAAGAGGAGAAATGACAAGTAGTGGTACAAGGTACCCACCACGACACACCTTATGGTGGCCTGCAGAGTATCAATGTAGATGTACAATGAACATGACTTTGAAGGTCATCCAGTGTTATATCTGCCTACTGTCTGCAAAATGTGTTCTGAATAGAGTTAGCAGTAACAAAGTAATAAATTGAAATGTCCTGCATTCAATGTTTATGACGTCGTTTCTTCCAAACTAAGAGTGGTATAATGGTGCAATTTTTTTTAGTACATTCAGCAGTATGCATTAGTACTGTCTGAAAAACATGCCACAAATACAGATAATAGTAAAGAAATAATAAATTTAAAATTCATACTTCATGTGACAGTTTACTGCATGAACAGCGAAAATGTAGTAAGTGACAAACTTTTTCCTTCATTCATTTTGTGCGCATTGTCAGAGAGAAAAAATTTTGTAAAGGTTTGAAATTATGTGTAAAGTTTGTTGCAAGTCTCTAAGTGTTCTCCTCCTGTAATACTGGATGACTAAAATATGGGTAGTCTTGTGTTGTGGGCTACATTGTTTTTTTCACTCCCTACATTGTTTTTTTCACTCCCACTTCCTTCCCTTTGTTAGTTGGGTGGTACTCATACCCACACTGATTCTTTCCAGAAAGTAAATGATACATGTACCAAGTTTGATTGAAATCAGTCCAGTGGTTTAGTAGGAGATGTGGAACATACATACACACATTTTTATGATTTGTATGGATTATGGCCTAATTCATTGATATTTATCACACTACATCATACTATGAGAAAAGTACATATATAAAATTATATAAATATATAAAAAGGTGTGTGAAGATATGGAAGACGACTGTCACATCCAGTTTAAATTTTTTCCAGGGGCATTCCAGCAGAAATTAATTTGGAAAATTAAATTTATTGCCTGTGCCTTCATTAGATGTCTATGAAACAATTGTTTAGTTTTAAAAAAGGCCAAAGATTTGTTACACACAGTTACAGTACATGAAATAGGTGGTGACTACTACTATAGAAAAACTGAAAAGATCCCATAACATAGGTGCTTTATGTAAAAAATACACAGCACACAAAAAACTATATGATAAATAAAAATTATTGCACTGTAGCCTATATGTATAGCATAAAAGAATATTCAGAAACAAGTGATTTGGAAAGAACATACCTCAAGTAAGAAAAATTTAGAGTAGCCTGGGGTGATTTGCAGACAAAAATTTAACTTGTGCTATAATTATGAAAATTTTGGTCTCTCTAACATTTCCTTTTTGTGATAACCTCGCATGACTAACCAATATTTGGAGAAATTTTCACTATTGTCTCAAGATACTAAATGAAAAATGTAAAGGTATTTGGAAATTCCCCATTAAATGGGGAAAACTCAGATGTGGTTATTATCAAACAGCTGCTTCCTAGATTATTTAAAGGACTGTTATGAGTATCAACTGGGGCAATTGCAAGACAAAATGTATACTGGCTGAATACTCTATTGGGATATTTCTTACACAATAATTATGAAAAAATGAGCATCAAAAACCATAAACCTCTAAAACAGAAGTAGTATTTCAGAACCAGAATTTAATGTTTGTAAATTTTAAAGAGCTCTATGTGACACTTTTTCACATTGCTGTAGCTTTGATTTTCATCAGCAACGGCTTTAATATTAAAGGGGTCAATCGTAATGTTCGCTCAAACTTTTTTCGCATTGGTTTTGATCTGGCACACACTTTGTGGTAAATCTTTCTTACTGAACTGCATAAGCTCTTCTTCCTCTAGGCTCAATTACATGTCACTATCTGAAGTATCTGCAAGAACCAAGTCTCCATCTTCAGAAGATGAAATAGAAAAGTCTCTTTCAAATAACTTTTTTGACTTCTTTGTAACAGCTTTGGTTGTCTCCTTGGGCTTTTTTGCTTTATCAGGTAGCTTTTATTTTCTGAGCATACCCATCTGAAGTAATCACTACTGCAGTTACATCAACACGACTTCTTTTGTCGTCAGGCTGTGGAGAGTCTGATGATACTTTCAAGGAGCAGTTCTTTGAAACTTAACTTTTTGGGACTGTTCCTTCAGCTTCTTCATGGAAGAGTCAGACTGATGATTTGATACAACAGTATGCACAACAGCAGGCATGTGTTTTGTAGAAGGCCCAGATTCTACTGTAGCAGATCCTTGTCCAACAGAATAATTGTCTTCTGAAATATGTGTGTGTGTGGGGGGGGGGGGGGGGGGAGTGGGAGGGGGAGGAGGAGGAGGAGGAGGGGGAGGAGCAGACAGAAATTCTGAATAACAATTCAGCCTTTATCTCCATCCATATCTGCAGATGATGCAGAAGCTACATTGTTTTGATTGTCTGCTTGATGCTCTTGGCTGTTGCTGTGACTGCTGTTTGTTTCATTGTGTCTGGTCCATTTATCACAGTTAAATGTGCAACTGGATTATTTGTTGTGCCCAAGGGTTTATTACTTTGTGCAGAAAACCAGATATGATTATTAGCTTGAAGATTCTTTTATTCCACACAGTTTGAAGTATGTTGCTGAAATCAACTTTAGATACTATTCTGTTATTCTTCCTCTGCCATTATGCTAAATGTTTGTTCCACTGTGTCTTCTCAGGGATCCAAAGCAAGTTTTATCTAATAGCTGCAAGACATTGATAGGATGTGGAGGCACCTTAATGATGGGAATGTTTTCTGCTCTAGCCATCTCAAGGTGGCATTCCTTAATTTGTTGTGCAAATAGACAAAACCATTGTGTGAAAACAGCAGTGGTCATTGATCGTGTCGGTGATGTCCCAGAAAGGTTCCTTTCATCACAGCTTCACCTTCTGATCTTTTCCATGACAACTATAGGTAACTACCTCAAAAGCTATCAGCACTGGTAAGACATTTCCACTCACACTTTAACAAAATAGCACCGTTATGTTTTATCTTCCACTTCCCTGCATTAGGTGAACTGTTTTATCTCTGGAAGTTTTGCTTTAGATGGGTCTAGGCAGAAACAGGTCATGTCAAGATTGTAAATACATTCTGTATTGTCTTTTACACCAAACCCCTCCATTTTGTCTTTCAAATCATGACATTTCTTCTAGCTTGATGAAGGGGTTTGTGTTTCTTCAATGTCAAACCATGGCTTTTCTTACAGTTTTGGAACCAGTCTTCTGCTGATCTATTATTGGTAAAAGGACTATGAATACTGCACTCAGTCAATACATTTTATAGTGTCTTTCACTTCTCCATTTGTTGATCCAAATCCCCATTTTGGTGAGCTTGCTAGTTCCACTTCATCTACTGGAATAACTGGCTTACTTCCAGCTGTGCCATTGCTTATTCTTTGAGATGAGAAAATCACAAATCTTCCTTCAGTCCACATTTCCTGGCAGCACTTCTGGTGCTTACACTGGGATTTTCATTCACTTCAGTAGTCACTCTTAGTAGCTGGTCCTCTGGGTAGGATTTACCTTTCTTGCTGTATGTTTGAGGCATTTTCTACAACTGATGCTTTTTGCTTGAAATAAATCAAATTTACCTTGTAGAAGCACTCGATATGGCATATAAAAATTACCCCAAAACATATGAAAACACTTCAGTTTCTTTCAAAATTCCCTTCTCTGCCACACTATTGTCTGTAAATTTTATTTCTAGCTTGAAGAGTGTTTGATGTAGACTGAAAACACTGCAAAAAATTTAACTATTGTTGATGCACTGCAAAAATCAAAAGTTAAATTTGAAAATAATGAAATGAAAACTTTAATACAAATTTTTTGCAAAATATTCTATCTAAACCAATGCTGTTGCAAACATAATAGGAAAATAATTTTATTCAAAGTACATACTGCTGCATGAGAAAGACTGCTCAGACAGAAAAGTTATTTGGCAAAAATTTATTTTTCTGTGGGAGTGATGAAGCTGTCTGTTAATTACCTCAAATTTACCTGTCTGAAAATTACATCAGGCTACTCTAACAAAGCACAGATGCAAACTGTAACAACCATCTTTTATGTATGAATGTTTCAGCTAATGTTTTTCTCTTTCTTTCAGCGGTATGTGTGTGTGTGTGTGTGTGTGTGTGTGTGTGTGTGTGTGTGTGTGTGTGTGTGTGTGTGAGAGAGAGAGAGAGAGAGAGAGAGAGAGAGAGAGAGAGCATACAACAGATGAGGAGGCTGATGATATATCTTTCCAGACCTGATTTACTATAATATATTAGTTCAGCATCCAGTGCCTTGCGATATAAATTTTATCTAACCATTTTTGGTTACTCTTCCAGTTAATCTGTATTTCCATCACACACTGGCATTTAATATGCACTAAAGTCATTTCCATGTATTTTTTAAATTTAACTTATTTCTAACCATTCTCTCTCATTTCTCACTGATTTTAGAACCACTAATTTTGCTACCTGCATTCAGCTCTCATCCGTCCAAAATGAAATCATTTTATCTTCACCTCTATTACATAGGTACTACTTATATACACAAAGTACAGAAAGTCGTACGTTTCCTGCTTGTGTTTTTCACGGAATATTACACAAAGGCTGGTGCAACTGTATCTCACCCAGAGAAGCAATAATTTTCTGTGTATTATCACCTGACAAAATGTGTTGCATTACTCATGTTCTACTTTCAATCAACAACCTTTCCCATTTCAAGTCACTCCAACTACAAGCTTCACAACACATTCAAATACTCCAACCATTGTCTAAATTTGAAACTTCCTAGTATATTAAAACTGTGTGCCAGACTGGGACCTTTGCCTTTGCAAGAAAGTGCTATACAGATTGAGGCATTCAAGCATGACTCTTGAGATACCTTTCTCTTGCATACTTTTGGGACTAGCACTTTTGGAGGAGATGATACTGCAGAGAAATGGCTCAGCCACAGGCTAGGAGATTGTTTCGGAAAAGAGTTTCACTGTGCACTGAAATGGAACTTCCTGGCAGATTAGAACTATGAGAGACACTGGGAGTGGAACTTCCTGGGTACCCAGAACTTCTGTGAAATTTGGAAAGGTAGAAGGAGGACAGGCAGAAGTAAAAGCTGTGGTGGCAGGTTCTAAGTCATGCTTGGATAGCTCAGTCAGCAGAGCACTCATCCACAAAAGGCAAAGGTCTCACCTTCAAGTCCTGGTCCAGCAGACAGTTTCAAACTGCCAAAAAGTATCAACTCAGTGCAGACTCCACTGCAGAGTGAAAGTTCATTCTGAAACCACCTTAATTCAATACAATTTCCACTTCTTTACCCACTTTTTTTCCTTTTTCTATTGTGTTATTCTTATATCCAATATTTTGCAACTTCTGCAACTTTAAACTTAGTAATCCTTGTCTCATTGTTTTAGTGTTTACACCATCCATCTCCTTCCTAGTATCTTTTCATTAACAATTCAATTTTTAAAATATTCTGGGTTCTTATGCCATGAGCAAATGAATTTATTGGAGAAACCCAGTATTTCGTTCATATCTATGGAGAAAAAGTTCAAGGGTGGTTGTAGCTTCTATGAAGATCCAATTCACAACTTGACTCCTATTAGAATTACTCGTGCATTTAATAATCTCTAGTGTCTCTCCATATAGCCTATCTTAGTACTCACACATGGCTACCAGTACCTGAAGCTTATCAAATCGAATCTGATGGTCTCCTGGCTGCGAAGTATATCCTGCAACAGCAGATCTGTTTCTCTCCTTCCAAATTTGCTTTCTTTTCTTGTAGTCATTATTCCACTGTTCTTTTTGTAGTATACACTTACACATCCCCGCAACTACATGGATTCTTTCTTCTACTCACTCTCTTCACCCATTTTCATAATCTTAAAAGGTCTTTTGCAACAAGCATACAGTTCCACTTTTCATTGGCTTCCAAATATTGTCATTATCATCAAATAACTTCCTCACACTCATAAAATTATAGATTCCTCTCTTTTTCTGGATGAGCATTTGTTCTAATCTTAACATCTCATCTTATCTTTACTATCATACTTTCATTTATTTCAGCCCTCCTTTTTTTAAAAAAGCAAATAAAAACACTACAGGCCTTTTCCTTACTCTCTTCAAAATAGCTTCCACATCGCTTCCTTATTCCTGTTTCCCCTATTGTGGTTACATTTACTCAATCAACATATACGAGGTAGGCTAATCAAAAGATACTTTGGTATTTGTACTCTTCCCCTAGCTTCCACCTTATTTATTTCCCTTTACCCAGTATATTCTATATCACCTAACAAGAATTTAGTTTTGTGATGGTTAATAATTTTCTAGCATTTGCTTTAGTTTCCTTCCTTCATTTACTTGAGTTTGAAGGCAACAAGAGAAGTTTCAGACAATTTTAGAAATGTAGAAATTACTTACCTGGATGGAAGTAAGTATGGCTGAAACGTCATATGTGGGACTCCAACGATTCTGGAGTATGTCCAAACATATGCCACCATCTGCATACACATTCGGATGAAACATTTTGGACACAAATTTTACTGTTGGCGGTTTATTGGGATATTCTTCAGTAAATTCTATAGTTAACTTAAATGTGCCATCCTCAAATGGTGTGTCGTGTGGCCTGAAAAAGATTTTTGAGTTGTAAACAACAATTATTCAACAAATTACAGAGTTACTCTTGGCTGCCAAATGGTTCAAAACTTGTAAGCTAGTAATGAATAAGATCAGTATTTGAGAATGAGAGCTCTTAGTCACTTGAAACAAACTTTACACACAATTTCAAATCTTTACGAAAATTTTTCTCGGTACAAAAATTTCTTTTCAGACTTTTGTTGGCTGTTGTGGATGCAAATTGTAAATTCATTGGGGCTGATGTCAGCACTTATGGAAAAGAATCTGACAACTCAATATTTCAAAAATTGGCCATGGCGCAGAAAATAGCAGCAAAGAAGTTTAATATCTCTCCACCAATGAGTTTGCAAGGTGCCACTGTGATGCTACCCCATTTCTTGATTGGAGGCAAAGTCGATTGTTAGAGACTGTATGATGAAAGCATATTTTTGAAGAGTTTGTACATCACACTGAGAGAAACAAATCCAACTATAACTTATGCAGTGCTCACCTAGTGACAGACTTCTTTCGGCTGTTAAGCTATGTGTTTTGAATCTTACAGTCCTGTTGCTGTGATGTCTGACATGGTTGACGACTTGATATTACCAGTGGGTTGTTTACACGATTTGCCACGTGACGGTTACCTTAAAGAGAAAGCTAATCCACTTTATAGTGGAGTTTCTTATTAGAAAAATATTTGAAATTACAGAGAAACAACAGTTTATTCTGCAGTGAATATGGTTCTGTGGCATGACAATAGGTAGCTGTTAACATTGAATTGTAAATAATGATGTACAGAAGACAAAAAATATATACTCTTGCCTTTTTAACATACTTGTATAGCTGTCATGAACAATGCACATATGAATCTGTTCAGTAACAAATAACAGCTTTCATATACTTGTCTTATTTAACTCCAGTGCTACAGCTTTTCGGACTATTTTTCATTAAAACATTTCTGTACTCTTCATGTCCTGTGCCACAGATAAAAGAAAATTTTGCCACATTGTTCATTAACTTTTCTTCATCCTTGTCTCAAAACCTCATGAACTCACTGATGAAGATGGTATGTTTTGCCATTGGAAGCACTCTCCTGTCACTATGCAATACAGCAGAACTACTGGTCCTGAGCGGAGATGCAGTCTATTGCCAGAGGAGGTATACAGCAGCAGGTGATGCTGTCGCCACATTCCGCATGCCTCACACTGGAAACAATGGGAACCAGTGGTGTTGTCTGCGGATGGTCGGTGCAGTCTGCAGTCTTGTTTGGAATCACACATTTATTCTGACAGATATGGACTTACAGTGTGAGCGGCTTTTCGATTGTGAGGTGCTGTTGGTAACATAGGGTGTATACAGAGACAAGGAAAAAAATTCCCACATTTCCCGTTTAAGAAAGCACTTTTTCCCCATGTGAAAATACATTTCTTCCAAGGTGAAAAATACACTTCTTCCTTGATAAGTGACAGTATACTTTCCCTTCAAGCTGCAAAAATATCAATCCTTTGAATGGTAAATTTTTTATACACATGCGTAGAACTTCCCCGCACTTCAGAGAATGAATAACATTGGGTAAAAAAAGAAATAGATTTTGAAAGATCTTTGATGTGCAGCCACATTAACGTTGCATATTTTCGTATTCATATTATGAAAGTATAGAATCGAATTTCACCAAACACAGCACATCAGTTTCCAAAGCACTGAAATCAAGAATGAAATGCACATCTGTAAGCCAATCACAGCTCATGTCATCTGATCTCGCCAGCCAATGACAGCAGGTATTCAGAGAATAGGACACGTAATGTAGTCAGCTATATGGAAAGTTAATGGTTTTAATTAATGTACACAGTGTAGCTACAAGAAAAGCTAAGCTTTCACATACAATATTGGTCCTTTTGTATGTGTTACTCTTTCAGATACATCACACAAATGTGCCAGTAAAATTTTATATGACATTAATATCTGGTCTTCTGGGCTAGAAATTCCTGCAAGTGGCTGGTCCTCAATGTGTTACCGGGTAAGTTTTAAATGAGAGTCAAACGTAAAATAATTCACCGCGTGTAAAAGGAAATTTACTTTGACAGTAACGCTTTTCAAAGCACCATTCACAATAATTTCCCAAGACCTGTTAGAAATAGGTTCACATTTCAGCAGTTGCCAGAGTGTGCCAGAAAAAAGGCATTACTGCACGTGGGCAACTACGATGACGTAGAAAGCCTGTATGTTCATATATACAGGGTTGAGAAAAATTATATCACGAAATTTTAAACCTGTATAGCTGATGCCAGTAGGAACCAAAATTACTACATTGTATAGGTCAACAATTCACAATTTTTAAACTACAGAAACTCGGCACCACGCACTTTGATTGGCCTAGGGATTTCCCTGTTGCCGGATGCTCTGGACAACACATGACCGCGAATGCTTTGCCTGCCAGAGATCACAATGCATCAAAAGCGGCCCATACACTCTTGGAAGTGCGCCAGCCTTCCACTCTGGTGGCAAATCCGCCAGGGTCCTGACACATCCATTGTAGTTTCATGATAAGATGTACCAGGAACAAACCCATCAACAGCTGTTAGTTCGTGTACAGGAAGTCTTTTACAAATTGTGTCAGCCCTGAAAAGGGACTTTTTTTTAGCTTGGACATTGTTTACTTAAAGCAGGTACTCAAACTGGTACCCTCTGGCATGACACAAGTTTGGTAATGTCGAACGGTGTTTTGCCGAACACTCAAAGATTCTTGGCATAGCCCTGATGTGATTGGTGGCATCTTGAATGCAATCCATTAATTCCTCTTCGTTTCTAGGTGGTTCACATCTGGGTAGGTGAACTAGAACCTTGAAGAATCCCCACAGGAGAAAGTCCTGTGGCATGAGGTCTGGTGATTGCGGTTGCCATGTCCTACAAGCACCTCTGCCAATCGGCCAATTACCCGGCCACCTAAGAGTTCATTTAAATATCCATGCACAGCACGATCATTATGTGCAGGTGCTCCATCATGCTGCAACCTCATGCATAGCCGTTTGTCCAGGGGAACATCTTCCAGCGGGCTGGGTAGAGTTTCTTGCAAAAAGTGAAGGTAATTTGCCCTGATAAGCCAAGGAGGTAGATGGACCAGCCCAATCAGAAGGTCACCCACAATGCTTGCCCAAGTGTTGAGCAAAAATCGTGCCTGGTGTCCGTGGACATACGTGATGTGAGGATTTACGATTTACCCTTGCCCAGTAATGAACGTTTCGAGTGTTGAAAAGGCCATCCCGATGTAAGGTGCACTAGTCGATAAACAACACAATGGTGGGGAAGTCAGAATCTCGGGCGACACATTGCAGAAACCACTGGCAAAACTCTAGCTTGTGTTCATAGTCCACTACAGGATTTAGGTCTTTGACAGGGTGGGAACTAAATGGATTCTGGCTGTCATTCCTCAAAACCTCCCAGACTAACTGACAAGTGACCCCTATGTCATGCCCAACCGCTCGAGTACTTGTAGGTGCTTCCTCGAAGCGCTGGAGAACAGTCCCCTCAAATGCATTATCCCATCGTGTTCGATGTCTTCCAGCATCACCACGATATCCCGCTAACGAGCCTGTTTCGCCAAGTAGCCGGTTAATTGCTGTTAACATTTGCAGGTGTGGGTGGTGTCTTGCTGGGTACCGTTCCTCATACAACCGTCGAGCTTCATGCGCATTACCGTCAGCTAGTTCATAAACAAAAACCATATCTTGTTGTTTTTCAAATGAATACTGTGCCGCCATGCTTACTGTATGACTAAATCCAGGTGACGTGTGCGCTCCAAAGCAAAGCTTGTGTGGGAATGCCTCTGACAAGAGGTGGAGACAAATAGCAAGAGCTATCTGACACGTGTGCATATCACGTTGGGGCAGTGACGGGGCGAGGGACGTTTGTATGAGTGAACCAACAACCATAGCGCTGCACTTCAACAAACGAATGGCAACAGGGCAATCCCACGGTCAATCTGAGCACATGGCACCAAGTTTCTGTGGTTTAAAAATGGTGTGTTGTCAACATACACAACATCAGTAATTTTGGTGCCTACTGGCATCAGCTATCCAAGGTTAATATTTCTTAACACAATGTTTACATGAGGTCATAAAAGAAATAGAACATCAGAGGATACTGAAGCATCAGAATTTTGTAAACCATACTAAAATGCATGACTCAGCTTAAAATGCACAATCTTATGTCCAGATTCACAATGAAGTAGGCTCAACCTGACATTAAGCTTTTCAGTGTGGTTTTTGGGATGCAAATTTTCTTGGTGTACCAGCACTGTATTGTCCCATGTTTGGTTCTTTATTATGGCATAGTGCCAGAAGATGAAAATGTGCACTCTAAATTCAGTGAGCAGTTGAAATTATGCAATAGTGTGGAATGAAACACTTTGTTTCTAATAAATTGACTGCCTCTGTGGAAAAGATTAATAAAAGCCACATTTATTTAGCAAACCGACAAAAATAACTTCATTGTTCTGCAAGGCAATTAATGCCCGACTGCCAAAAACATGGAAATAAAACAAAATCAGGAAACTGAAACTAATAACATATTTTGAATGTATTTTAATTCACTTGACGGCACCCGGCCACAGAAATCCATTTTGTTTTCATTTGACGTGAGAAGTGTAAATGAAGAGGAAGCAGCAAAATCACTATATGTGAACATGGCTTACATGCAAACTAACCCCCTCCCCACTACAACCCCAGACTGTTCTGTGCATGTGCGAATCTAGCAGCTTGGGTCCACCAGAAAAATTTTTCCAGATAGCATCTGGCTGCTTGTTATTACTGCTGCTACAGCTAACAGCCACACTTCAAGTAGCCAGAAGCAGGAAAATGTACTACCCATATGCACCTCAACTGTGCATTCGCATGAGCCCGCTGGCAACTGCTTAAATGAACTTAACGTAAACAGTTGTGGCATCACCCTCATCAGCAGCAATTTAATGATAATAAGTATTCCATAGTCTTTGTCCTAAAGCCTTTGAAAAATTTTGCTTTTATCAGTTCTTCAAATCAAAATTACAAAAATGTAACTGATGGCTAAAACAACCAAAAATTCCCAGAATTATAAAACATTCCCGGGTTTCTCCCGGTTTCCTCCCAGATGAAAAGATTCCTGGGTTTTTCTCGAACTTCCCAGTTGTCCCGGAACGCATACACCCTGTAACAGTTCTGGTGATGAACAATGAGAAGCACATACAATGAATTATGAGCTAGATCTGAGCAGCTAATGACATTACTCATTCGTAATTTTTCTCTGCTTTGTAAATTAAGTTAACTAGTATTTTGTTTCACTTGCAACAGTTTGAACTGAGCTATCAGGTATTCAACAAGTTCTAGCAGGAACCATGTTTATAGAATTTTTTTTTTTTTTACTCCAGGCCCACCTAATAAAGAAACATTTTTGGATTTACATAAAAAATACAGTTGTTGCATATCAGGTAGACCTGAAATCCAGTAAGTTTTGGGCTATCACATCCCATTTCAACCACCATCTCATAAAAACAGGGAGGAGCGGGGAGGGGGGCATGAACAGCAGCACCCGGTCAAATATTCATGGCAATCAAGAGTGTAAGATTTACCGATTCTCACTGGCTACTGTTTACTATCACCCAACTGACTATGAACAATGATAATGAACTGCCAACACTAGCACGCAACTGAAGAGCCACAGACACCATAATTGCACTTTACATTTAATTCTTAATTTTGTGTAGACTTGAGGATCTCCTGCGTGACAGTAGGTAGTGAGATTACCTGGTAAAGATTGGTATGTTTTGTGGATGTATACTGCTGCTCTACCCTCCTCATTCAGATCACCCTTCTTGTGGCTGATGTAGCCTTTAAACACATTGTTGTCTGAATGTAATTTGTCAGTTGTATACATAGGCACATGGTTCCATCCTGTGTCAGAATCTTCAGTACTTCCACATATATCCTTAAATCATTCACATTCTATCGCACTACACAAGCCATTTATCTGAAGAAATTTTCTTTCACCATTCTTCTTCTTCTTCTTCTTCTTCTTCTTCATGTTGGACACATCGTCAGCATCTGTATGCAATTCTATTTCAGAGAAATCTTTGTTGGTTAATACTGACCACCTCCTATTTAATGGTCTTGTACTAGGTTCATTTGGACTTTGCTTTTGGGCATGGATTTTGCCTTTTCTTGTTGTAACACAGGCTATTTGGATAAAATTGAACTGGTTTGTGTAAATAGCTTTGTGGCTTGGAGTTTTCTCCTTAGTTTGGTAGTTACCTTTGCTGGAACTGGATTAGAAGCAGCTGTAAGCTTAGTAGCATGGGTATTATCACACATACATGCCTTTGTGCCAATATCTACTGCTCATGTTTACATGGCAGTATGACTTTTATAACAGTTTTTCTCTGTGTGGCAGCAATGGGAAATTGCAGGGTTTATATTCTTTTTTTGTCTTAATATATGTAATTCTCCCAGTTACATCAATTTCTTGAATTTTCTTTTCTTCTGAAAACATTGGGCAATTCCTACTCCAAGCAAGGTGATCACCTGAGCAGTTATACAGAAGTCTGCTGTTGAGCATGATGGTCCTGCTTTGTGGACATCTTTCCCACATTTGCCATTACACCCTACTGTGGTGTGACCAAATATGTATCATTTATAGCACAGCATTAGAATAGGTACATAGAGGCTTATCTTCAATCAAGCAAATCCAGCCTTAATGTGCTCTGGAAGGACAGGGGAAATGAAAGTTAAGTTTTTTGTCAGAATTTAATATTGTTAATATTGCAAAACCTGGACAAAGCATTTGGGGATGGACACCTTCCGTATCTTTAAGCATGACATGCCAAAATAGTGGGGAGAGCTTCACTCTAACCAACAACAAACACCCCATTGGTGGAGACATTGGGAGACAGTTTTAAAAGACAAACCTTTTACATTCTTGATAAATGTATAAACGTACATAAAATTAAACACTAAAGACAAAAATATAGAAAGTATTATTATGCTACATTTTGATATTTCCACAAACTACACGAGTGTTAAAAGTACTTAAGAAAATGAGCACCTCAGAACCAACTACTAGAAGAGTATCCTGGGACTGAGGAATGGTGGAAACACAACAAGGAAGCTGCTATTTGTTAGAATGCAGGGAGAAGCTGAGAGAGTGACACAGTAAAGAGGCAGGCTCAGCAGTGCATGTGTATATGGAGATGGAAGAACTAAGCTGGCATGGTGTCATCACTGTGACATCTGCCGTGACCAATCCAGACAATATATTTGGAAACTTCATTTAGCAGAGTTACAAATAATTAATACTCATTCTGGATGGGAGGTGGTTGTGCCTAAAGGTGTTTGTACCAAAGTCAAAGGCAGATGGATGTCACTCACATAACAATGTAGGAACCTTCCACAATTTCACAGTTGAAATTGTAGTCATTCAGCATCGGAGATAATTTAACAGCTGCTAATAGTCGTGTATGCAAATGTTTGTGGTTTAATAGAAGTAAGCTTCACAGATTGCTCTGAATACATTCACATTTCATAAAAATAAATAAAAATTATCAGTGGATTTCCTTTAGAACTGTTCTGGTGTTATAACAAATTACACTGAGAAGAGTTATACTAGGATTTCAGCTGCCCTTGATGTGATGAGAATGGTATAAGAACATATTACTTGTGAGAGAATACAAACTACAATAAGTGACAAGCACCACTGACTTAATTCACTACATTTAAATGTCTTTTCTTGTGCTGCAAGAAAGTAGCTCTGTCATGATAAATGTCCACTACATATCACCTGCCTTGTTTGACAGACTAATTCTGCCATAGCAAAAATCTAAAATATTTGTCAAAACAAAACTTAAAAATGGTAGTTCACATTTAATAAATGTAAGAGCTTATTTAATGTGTAGAGAGAACTTGCAGTTTTAGTGGATTTTGATTATCAGCATTGGTATATATACCAATACATGTATTGTGTTCAGTGGTTGCATCAGTCTGAAGTAAATTCATGACTGCAACTGGGAATGTTTAACAATAGTACATAGAGAGAAAACATTTAGTAACTGTTGTTAATCAATAAACCAAGATTTCTTAAGCAATATTACACCAACATGGTGCCCAGGTGATGGGACATGTGTGTACTGGGCT